>NW_013655121.1:22500-35478 GCF_000499385.1 Eimeria necatrix
CTAATTGTAGAATGGATCAGCGCATCTCGGGCTCATAGAATATCGAAATAAGAGTCCAGAGCCTAGCCACAGCTGCAGCAACTGGAGCAGCAGCAGCAGCAGCAGCAGGAGGAGCAGTAGCAGCAGCAGCAGCAGCAGCAAAGACATAGTGACGCCGTTGCCTCCAGCAATAATAGCAGGACTAGCATCATTTGTTAGAAAAGCGGCATCGGCAGAACCAGCAAGAGCAGCAACAGCAGCAGCAGCAGCAGCAGCAGCAGCAGCAGCAGCAGCAGCAGGTAGCTGTGAGATAAGATGGAGGCTGTAAGCTTGGTGCTTGGCCTCCTTATGGTAGGTCTTCCTCCTGCAGCAGACCCGGCAGAAGGTCGTGCGCAGGAGGGTTCTCAGGAAGCAGCAGCAGCAGCAGCAGAACCATCAGCAGCAGCAGCAGCAGCAGCAGAGCCATCAGCAGCAGCAGCAGCAGCAGCGGAAGACTCGTCGGCAGCCGCACCTGCAGAGGCTCCTTTGCAGAGGCGTCTGTCTCCTGACCTTTCTTGGTGGGCCCTGCCCCCTAGCTATGACAGCCCCAAGCAGCAGCAGCAGCAGCAGCAACAGCAGCAGCAGCAGCAGCAGCAGCAGCAACAGCAACAGCAACAGCAACAGCTTGAACAGCAGCGAGAAACATACCAACAGCACCGCCATACGCCGAAGGAGGAGGAGCAGCAGCAACAACAACAACAACAGCAGCAGCAGCAGCAGCAGCAGCAGCAGCAACAGCAGCAGCCAGCGGGCTCTCAGCCTCGGCTTTTCGCAGCAGACCATCAGCTGCGAGAAGCAGCAGCAGACGCTGCACGTAAGACAGCGCTTTCCCTTGCTGAGCAGCAGCAGGAGCTGCGGGAGCAGCAGCAGCAGCAGCAGCAGCAGCAAGAGCAGCAGCAGCAGCACGAGGCTGCTCTGCAGCAGCAGAAAGTGCTGCAGTTGTACAGACAGCCCTCGCCTAGCAACGATGAGCACCTAACAAACCTGATGGTTCCTGATGGGGCTCTTGCTGCTGCTGCTGCTGCTGCTGCTGCTGCTGACGAAGAAGTTGCAGAAGCAGCTGCTGCCTACACGCGAGCAGCAGCGCAAGCAGCAGCAGCAGCAGCAGCTGCTGCTGTTGCCTCAGTCTGCGACGAGCAGCGCAAGCATGCTGCTGCGCAGCTGCATGCAGCAGCAGCAACAACGGAGGGGCTTGAAAGGGCTATTGAGTGCTCCCTTGTGCTGCTGCTGCTGCTGCTGCTGCCGTGCTGTCTCCCGCTGCTGCTGCTCCTGCTGCTGTTCGCTGCGCAAGGGCAAACAGCAGCAGCAGCAGCAGCTGCCAACTGGCCCAGCTGGATCTGGTCTGCTGCATCTGGCTTCCTGATGCACCCTGCTGCTGCTGCGCTGCTGCCTGCTGCAGCAGCAGCAGCAATCGGGTGTCTGTACACCTCAGTCAAATCCCTGCGCTCCTCAACTGCTGCTTCTCGTGCTGTTGCTGCTGCGCTGCACCAAAGCCAGAGGCCTTTGACTGCTGCTTCCGTGGCTGCAATTGCTGCTGCAGCAGCAGAAGCAGCAGCAACAGCAGCAACTGCTCCCCCCAACGCCGCTGCCCTCGCGCTTGGCAGGTCCGTCCCCAGCTGCAGCAGCAGCAGCAGCAGCAGCAGCAGCAGCAACAGCAGCAGCAACGTCCTTCCTGCGGGGGAGTACGAGGAAGCTTGGACCCCCCAGACTCAGGCCAGCATAGAGAACAGCAAACTCGGCACCCTGCAGCAGCAGCAGCAGCAGCAGCAGCAGCGGGCAGACGAGACTCTTGCTGCAGTTGAGCTGCAGCAAACAGCAGCAGCAGCAGCTGCTGCTGCTGTTGGTGTGCACGCGTCCCTCGCTGCGCCTCACGGCGCTGCTGCCAGCGGCCGCCTCAGCAGCAGCAGCAGCAGCAACTTGCTCATCGAGGAAGCAGCAAAAAGGGCTACCTGCATGTGCAGCGCCAGCAGCAGCAGGAGCTGCAGCAACAGCAGCGCGCGTCGCGGCCGCGGCCGCAGCAGCAGCAGCAGCAGCAGCAGCAGCAGCAGCAGCAAGTCGGGCGCAAAGCTCGCTGCGGACGCGGCAGTGCTGATGGTCCCGGGCAGCGGCGACGGCACCTGGCTGCTGCAACACAGCCGCAGCAGCCGCAGCAGCAGCAGCAGCAGCAGCAGCAGCAGCAGCAGCAGCAGCAGCAGCAGCAGCAGCAAATGCACGTGTGGGGCCGCCAGCTTCCAGCCCCGGGCCACTAGTGCTGCGGCCCCACACCCCCCCCCCTCCAGCTGGCCGCAGCGGCCGCTGCTGCTGCGGGCCATAGCCGAGCCGTGGCTGCTGGAGGCGCTGCAGCAGCAGCGCCGCAGGACCAAGGAAGCAGCAGGCAGCGACCAAGTAGGGTTTAGGGTTTAGGGTTTAGGGTTTAGGGTTTAGGGTTTAGGGTTTAGGGGCTAGGGCTGGGCGGCACGGGGAGGGAAGAGCGAGGGTTTGCGGCCTGCAACAGCTGCTACGGGAGCCTAGGGCTTGGCTGCAGTGCGCAGCTGCTGCTGTTGCTGCTACTGCTGTTGCTGCTGCTGCTGCTGCTGCTTTCGTTGTTGCTGCTGCTGCTGTTGCTGCTGCTGCTGCTGCTGCTCTCGTTGTTGCTGCTGCTGCTGCTGTTGCTGCTGTAACTGTTGCCATTGCTATTGCGGCTGTTTTTCCGGCTGCTGCTGCCGCTTCTACAGCTGATGCGGCTGTTGTTGCTGCTGCTGCTGTTACTGCTGCTGCTGTTACTGCTGCTGCTGCTGCTGCTGCTGCTGCTGCTGCTGCTGCTGCTGCTCACACTTCATCTTATGTGTGCTTACTGCTGCAGCGCTCGAAGCACTTTAGCCATCTTCGTTTTCGCTTTCCTCCTCCTCCTCTTTATTTGCTCTCTGCGGACCAGCCGGTCTCAAAGGGTAAACCCTAAACCCTAAACCCTAAACCCTAAACCCTAAACCCTAAAAACAAGGGCAACTTTAGGCAAGAGCTCGCACAAAGTCAGCGGGTTCTTAGGGTTTGGGCAGCTGGCGCTGCAGTCCAGGTTTTAGGGTTTAGGGTTTAGAGTGCCTTGCTGATGCGACTCTGCAGCTGTGCACTGCTTCGAGACGCCATACTTCAAGGGAGCGTAAGTTCCAGGGTTTAGGGTGTAGGGTTTGGGGCACTTGCTGCCAGGAGGGAGGCTGAGGGTTTAGGGTTTAGGGTTAAGGGTTTAGGGTTTAGGGTTTAGGGTTTAGGGTTAGGGCCTGCGTGTTTGTGCTTAGGGCCATTGTTTGCTCCCAAGGCATCGGCGGCATGAAAGACTGCGGCCCGGGGGCTCCCAAGGCGACGATGAGGGTTCTACTGCAGGTGCGAGGGTTTAGGGTTTAGGGTTTAGGGTTTAGGGTTTAGGTTTTAGGGTTTGTTTCTTGAGCTACTATTTGCCCTCCGTCCACGTTGCAGCTCTTCTGGATCCCCACGCAGGCCTTGGCGAGCATCCCGTCTGCAGAACCCTGCCTGAAGCTTAGGCTCTAGGGTTTAGGGTTTAGGGCTTAGGGTTCAGGGTTTAGGGTTTAGGGTTTAGGGTTTGCGCGCAGGGGCGGTTCCTCCACCCGTGGCGCCTAGGAGAGATTTTGTCGGGTCAGGTTTTTTCTAAACCCTTGCAGCATTTGCCTCCCCGTTGGATTGTCTCTTTAGGCATTCAAGTTGTCAAAACCCTCACAGACTTAATCGAGGCAGGTCTAGGGTTTAGGGTTTAGGGTTTAGGGTTTAGGGTTTAGGGTTGGACAGAGTGCCGCGCTGGACGCTTGAGCGCCTCAAGGGTCATTTCTTTTTGCTGTGCGCCATGTGGAGTTGATGTCACCGCATTTCAAAACAAGGTTTAGGGTTTAGGGTCTAGGGTTTAGGGTTTAGGGTTTAGGGTTTAGGGTTTAGGGCTTGTCTGCGCAGGAAGATATCTGCTCCGACACGGAGCCCTTTTTTCTGTCTCCTCTCGTTTGCCTGGCGGAGAAGATTCACGTTTCCGAGTGAGAGCGAAACCCTAAACCCAAAACCCTAAACCCTAAACCCTAAACCCTAAACGCTAAACGCTAAACCCTAAACCCTTAGCGCGTTTTAGAACTCTTTTTTGTTGCCCGTTGTCGCTTTGTGCTGCCGAGGGTTTTTCGTCGGGGCTGCGCGAGCTGTGTCTTAGGACTTAGGCTAAAGGGTTTAGGGTTTAGGGTTTAGGGTTTAGGGTTTAGGGTTTAGGGTTTGGGACGCAATGCGGTGCAGCGGGAGCTGTCCGCCGCCGCTGCTGCAGAGCCTCAACGTGGAAGAAGACACGCGGCTGCTGCTCAGCAGCAGCAGCAGCAGCAGCAGCAGCAGCAGCAGCAGCAGCAGCAGCAGCAGCAGCAGCAGCAGCAGCAGCAGCAAAAGTCTTTCTGTTTCTGAAAGAAAAAAGAAACTTTTGTCTTTGAAAACCCTCAAAGAAATTCGATTTAATCCCCAACACATTTACACTCTGGACTTTGCACAGGTCAGCCGCTTTTATTTATTATTTATTTATTTATTTATTTATTTGTTTATTACTTATTTATTTATTTATTTATTTATTTATTTATTTATTTATTTATTTATTTACTTATTCATTTTTAACTTCTTTTATCTCTTTTTCCAATATCTTTTTGTTTTAATTTTTTTTCTTTTTGGGTTTTATTTGATTCCCTTTTGTACCCTTTTGTGTTTTATTATTTCCATTTTTGCTTCTTTTTTGTTTCTTTTTTCTTTTTCTTTTTTCTTTTTCTTTCTTTTATTTTAGTTATGGATTTATCTTTTTTCTCTTATTCACCAATCTCTTTTTTTTCCTTTTTCATTCTTTTTATTTTTTTATTTTTTAATTTTCTTTCCTTTGCTGTCTTTGCCTCGAAGGGTTTTCGGTTTCCGAGGGTTTAGGGTTTACAGCTAGGGTTTAGGGTTTGCACCGCGAGGGTTTAGGGTTTGCACCACGAGGGTTTAGGGTTTGCATCACGAGGGTTTAGGGTTTGCACCACGAGGGCTTGCCGCTGGGGTTTAGGGTTTGCGCGTTTTCCGCCAACTGCGTGCACTCATCCTTTGCGTTGCCCGAGTGGCTAGGGTTTAGGGTTTAGGGTTTAGGGTTTAGGGTTTAGGGTTTGTGGCTGCAGAACTTCTTTCTCCCCTCAACTTACGAATTCGACTTGGGATTATTTCGCAAGTCCCTTTGCCCTCTTCTTGACAAACAGCCAATTGAAATTATGGCCATTTTTAGTACCCTCTTAATAGGGCCCCCAGAAGGCCCCACGGGGGCCCCGGGGGCCCCCCTGGGGGCCCCCCTTGGGGCCCCCCTGGGGGCCCCCCTGGGGGCCCCCCTGGGGGCCCCCCTGGGTCCCTGTGGGGCCCCACAGGGGGCCCCACAGGCACAGGGGCCCCCGAAAGGTGGGGCAGCAAGAGGAGTAGTTCCTGACTTTGCGTCGCTGAAGGCAGCAGCAGCAGCAACACAAGCAGCAGCAGCAGCAGCTGCTGCTGCTGCTGCTAAGGAGAACAGAGAGTACCCCTATAAAGAGCTGCTGCTGCCCGAAAACCCCAAAGACAAAGTCTATCTCTGGAGGTTTCAGCTGCTGCATGAAGACCTTGTCGCTGGCCAATAAGCAGCAGCAGCAGCAGCAGCAGCAGCAGCAGCAGCAGCAGCAGCAGCAGCAGCAGCAACAGCAGCAGCAGCAGCAACAGCAGGTAGGGTGGCAAGAATTTGATCGAGGCGAAGAGCAGCAGCAACTGCAGCAGCAGCTGCTGCTCGAGCCGGGGCCCTCCCTGGCATTAGTAGCCAGCACAGGTGCAGCAGCAGCAAAGGCAGCAGCAGCACCGGCAGCAGCAGCAAGAGCTGCAGAAATAGCAGCAGAAGCGAGAGCAGCAGCTGCAGCAGCAGCAGCTGCAGCAGCAGCAGCAGCTGCTGCTGCTGCAGCAGTAATTAATAGCAGCAGCAACAATGGATGCTGTAAAGACATATTTAATCCGTTTCCTTTTATTTAAGTTTTAGATAGTGCAGCAGAGAGGAAGGCTTGAACGCCAGGGCCCACGTTTTGCTGCTATTCTCAGCAGCAGCAGCAGCAGCAGCAGCAGCAACAGCAGCAGCAGCAGCAACAGCAGCAGCAGCAGCGGAAATGCAGAATCGAAGAGCATGCCGCTGCGCCTTGTTTTCTAGATGTATTGGGGCACGGCTGAGAAGGCAGCCAGTTCAAACCCTAAACCCTAAACCCTAAACCCTAAACCCTAAACCCTAAACCCTAAACCCTGAGTTACAAAGCGCACGAGTAGTGAATGAGGCCGAGGATTTGAAGGAAAGAAAGTAGTCAAAGAAACTAAACCCCAAACCCTAGACCTTAAGACCTAAACCCTAAACCCTAAGCCGTAGAAACAAAACCCTAGGCATTAAGACCTAAACCCTAAACCCTAAACCCCAAACCCTAGCTTCTGTGGCAGCTGAGGGCTCTGCACGAGCCATTGGCTAGCGCCTTCTGACCAGGGTTTACTGGCCAAACCCTAAACCCTAAACACTAAACCCTAAACCCTAAACCCTCAGCACCTGAAAAAAAGGCAGAAGTTATCATTTTCGCATTCAGGTTTAATTTCTAGCTGTATATGGCGAAATCCTGCAGCTTTACAAGGGTTTAGGGTTTAGCGTCTAGGGTTTAGGGTTTAGGGTTTAGGGTTTTGAGGACCGAGAGCTTCGCCAACACAGGCTGAACCGCCCCAGGTGTGCAGCGAAAGCCCTTGAGGCGTGTTCTAGGGTTTAGGGTTTAGCGTTTAGGGTTTAGGGTTTAGGGTTTAGGGTTCCTGCTGTTGTACCGCCTGTTGGTGATCGCCGACACAGCGTCGCCGGCAGTTCAGGATTTGTGGTTTAGGGTTTAGGGTTTAGGGTTTAGGGTTTAGGGTTCAAAGTTTCCAAAAAGACAAATTCTGCGTGTTGCTTCACCGAGTAAGTTCTTGCAGCAGCAGATACAGCAGCACGGCTACTGCTGCAACGCGAGCAGCAGCAGCAGCAGCAGCTGCTGCTGCTGCAGCAGCAGCAGCAGCTGCTGCTGCTGCTGCAAAATAGCCCTGCCGCAATACACGCATGCAATTTGAGACTTTTGAGGACTAATAAAGAGTTTCAGGTGTACAGACACCTCAGCATTTACCCTTTGCAGCTCCGCCGGCGGCCCTTTTGCTGACAGCAGTGAGTCCCGTCGGCGGCTCTAGGGTTTAGGGTTTAGGGTTTAGGGTTTAGGGTTTAGGGTTCCAGCAAAGGGTTCCCCCCGGGGCGCTGGCCTCGCCTGCGCTCTGGCCGAGTCATTCGAGTCCCTCTGCCTAGCCGCGGCTAGTGTTTAGGGTTTAGGGTTTAGGGTTTAGGGTTTAGGGTTTAGGGTTAAGGGTTAGGGTCTAGGGTTTAGGGTTTACGGAGGCCCCCAGCGCCTGCCTCTTCTCTGGGGCGTATCTCTTTGTTACGGAAGCCTTTGCGCCCCCTCGAGCAGCAGCCGCAGCAGCCGCAGCTGCAGCAGCAGCAGCAGCAGCAGCAGTGGCAACAGCACAAGCAGCAGCAGCAGCAGCAGCAACGGCAGCAGCAGCAGCAGCAACAACAACAGCAACTGCAGCAGCAGCCGCAATGTCGCAGTCCCCCAGTGCTGGGGGCCCTGAGGGCTCTGCGCCCCGCGAGGGTTTGCTGCCTGCTGCTTCTCCTGCTGCTGCTGCTGCTGCTGCTGCTGCTGCTGCTGCTCAAAGGAAAGTGCTGCACTTCAAACTCGTGCTGCTGGGAAACACCAGCGTGGGCAAAAGCTGCTTGGTGGTTAGGTTTGCAAAAGACGAGTTCTACGAGTACCAGGAAAGCACCATTGGCGGTAGGGTTTAGGGTTTAGGGTTTAGGGTTTAGGGTTTAGGGTTTGGGGTTTGGGGTTTGGGGGGCGCCGCTGGCGGCGCGGCGCAACGCAGAACGGCGGCCCCTAGCAAGCTGCAGCTGCAGCAGCAGCTGCAGCAGCAGCCACAGCCGCCGCCGCAGCAACCGCAGCAGCAGCAGCAGCAGCAGCAGCAGCAGCAGCAGCAGCAGCAGCAGCTGTTGGTGGTTGTGCTGCAGCGGCCTTCATGACGCAGTCTGTGGACTTGGGGGATTGTGTTGTCAAGTTTGAGATTTGGGACACAGCGGGACAAGAGAGGTACAGGTCTTTGGCCCCCATGTACTACAGGTAGGGTTTAGGGTTTAGGGTTTAGGGTTTAGGGTTTAGGGTTTAGGGTTTAGGGTTTAGGGTTTAGGGTGGGGGTTTAGGGTTTAGGGTTTAGGGTTTAGGGTTTAGGGTTTAGGGTTTAGGGTTTAGGGTTTAGGGTTTATGCAGGGCGCGGGAAACACCCCCGCGTTGGTGAACAGTTTGTTGACTTCGCTGTGCAACATTTCGCCCTTCTTTAGGGTTTAGGGTTTAGGGTTTAGGGTTTTAGGGTTTAGGGTTTAGGGTTTAGGGTTTAGGGTTTAGGCTGGGGTTGGGGTTGGGGGCGAGGGGTGCGGGTTGGGGCCTAGGGTTTTAGCTGCGGCCTGGGGAGGTGCAGCGCGTGCTGCTGGGGCCGCCTGATCGGTTTGCTGCTGCTGCTGCTGCTGCTGCTGCTGCTGCTGCTGCTTCGGATGCTGCAGCGGCTGTGGGTTCCGTTGTTTCAGCTGCTGCTGCTGCTGCGTTTGGTGCCGATGCATTATTTGTTGCTGCTGCTCGCAGCGCGCTGTTGCTGCTGCTGCATTTGCTGCTGCTGCTGCATTTGCTGCTGCTGCTGCACTTGCTGCTGCTGCTGCTGCTGCAGGGGAGCAGCAGCAGCAGTTATTGTTTACGACACAACAAGCCGCGAGTCCTTCGAGGGGGCGAAGTCTTGGGTGGCAGAGCTGCAGGCAATCAGCGACCAGTCTTCCCTCGTCATGGGTCAGCTAGGGTTTAGGGTTTAGGGTTTAGGGTTTAGGGTTTAGAGGCTAGGGTTTAGGGTTTTCTGGGTCTCCGGCTTTGCTAGGGGCGGGGCGTTGGGCCTGGTGCTCAAACTTCAGAGCTAAGGGTTTCCACTCTGCCTTGCGATTTAGGGTTTAGGGTTTAGGGTTTAGGGTTTAGGGTTTAGGGTTTAGGGTTTAGGGTTTAGTTTGAGTTTTGTGGGGCGCGCAGCTCTGGCGGGGAACAAAATCGACTTGTCTGCTGAGAGGGCTGTGAAAACCCAAGTCAGTCCATTTAGGGTTTAGGGTTTAGGGTTTAGGGTTTAGGGTTTAGGGTTTGGGGCGGGGACTGCAAGTGCTGGTGCCGCTGCAGCACGGACTGCTGCTCCTGTTGCTGCCCTAGCACTTTTGTTGCTGCTGCTGTGCTGCTGCAGTAGCTGCTGTGCCTGCTGCTGCTGTTGTGCTTGCTGCTGCTGCTGTGCTTGCTGCTGCTGCTGCTGTGCTTGCTGCTGCTGCTGCTGTGCTTGCTGCTGCTGCTGCTGTGCTTGCTGCTGCTGCTGCTAATAATGCTGCTGTCCCTGCAATGCCTTTCACTGCTGCTGTTGCATTGCTGCTGCTGCTGCTGCTGCATTGCTGCTGCTGCTGCTGCTGCTGCTGCTGCACTGCAACAGGAGGCGCAGCAATACGCTGAAGAGAAGGGAATATTCTTTATTGAAACTTCAGCAAAAACTGGACAAAACGTAAATGAGCTCTTCTACGAAATCGGTGGGTCCTCAGGTGTACATACACCGCAGCAAACCCTAGTTGAGGTGTACATACACCGCAGCAAACCCTAGTTGAGGTGTACATACACCGCAGCCAAACCTAGCGGCTTTAGTTGGAGTGTCTGTACACCGAAGCTGCTTTTTCTTTTGCGTCTGCGTGTCGCTGACCCCCGCTTTCGCTGCTGCTGTTGCTGCTGCTGCTGCTGCTGCTGCTGCTGCTGCAGCACGCCGCCTGCCCAAAAGTCGAAAGGAGCAAGACCCTCAAGCTGGATTTCAAATAAACAAAACTGCTGCAGACCAAAAGTCAGCCTGGTGTTCAGGCTGCAGCAGCTCCTAGAGCAGCCAACCCCGCAGCAGCAGCAGCAGCAGCAGCAGCAGCAGCTGCTGCTGCTGCTGCAGTGCACGCATTGGTGCCTTTGGCACTGCCTGCGGAAAAAGCAGTTGCTCCAGCAGCAGCTGCAGCGATAGCAGCACCGAACTGACTTTGCTGCTGCTGCTGCAGCAGCAGCAGGAGCGCGTGCACTGCTGCAGCACAGCAGCAGCAGCAGCCTTATTGCTGCGTCTCAGCGCGCGATGCGGCAGCAGTGGCTATGCCCCTAGTTTCGCGTTTTGCTGCAGCTGCTGCTGCATCTGCTGCTGCAGCTGCTGCGGCTGCTGCAGCAGCAGCAGCTGCTGCTGCTGCTGCTGCTTAGGTTTGCTGCTGGCCAGTGCCTCTGAGCAGCGCAGCACAAACGCCTTCTGTCCCGAACGAACTATTCTTCAAAAATAAAATGCAAAACTGGAAATAAAAAAGAATTAAAATTGCAAATTAAGAAAAACAAATTTCCCAAAACTTCCCAATTTATGAAAAGCAAACAAACGCGTTCGTTCAGTCCGGTGTACGTACACCCCAGCAGCCGTGGGGTGTACAGACAGCCCAGAAGCCAAACTGGGTCTCGAGCAGCAGCAGCGCGGGGTGTACGTACACCTCGCAGCTGCTGCAGCAGCTGCAGCAGCAGCTGCAGCAGCTGCTGCAACGGCAGCAGCAGCTGCAGCAGCAGTGCCCGCTTTCGCCGCGCCCTCATCCCTCATTGAGCCCCACCTTCGCTGTTTAACTAAGAAGCTAGCTAGCTAGCTTGCTAGCTAGCTAGCTGGCTAGCTAGCTGGCTAGCTGGCTGGCTAGCTGACTAGCTAGCTGCGGCTGCTCGTAAGAGGGTCTGCACACTAGTTTCTCTGCTGCGGCTTTGGCTAGCTGCCTAGCTAGCTGCCTAGCTAGCTGCCTAGCTAGCTATTTGGCTAGCTAGTTGGCTAGCTGTTTGGCTAGCTATTGGCGCTGCGGTCCGCGCTGTTTGGCTGGTCTTTTCGCAGTCTAATTAGCTAGCTGCTAGTTGCTTAGCTAGCTGTTAACTAGTTTTTTAGCTAGCTGTTTAACTACTTACTTGGCTAGCTGCTTGGCCAGTGTTTGGCTAGCTGCTTGGCTAGCTGCATGCCTGGCCCCTTCACGTTCTACTTCGCTAGCTATTTGGCTATACAGTGGCTATGTGGCTAGCTAGCCGTGTGGCTAGCTAGGTGTGTGGCTAGCTAGCCGCATGGCTAGCTAGGTGTGTGGCTAGCTAGCCGCGTGGCTAGCTAGGTGTGCGGCTAGCTAGCCATGTGGCTAGCTAGCCATAGCGAGCTTCTCTGCAGCCCATTTGGCTAGCTGTGTGGCTAGCCGTTGCCTATCTGTTTGGCTGCAGCTAGCTGCGCGTCTTGGCTAGCTGCTGCTGCGTCCGCCCACCCACCTCCCCAGCTAGCTAGCTAGCTAGCAATCTAGTTCCCCAGCTAGCTAGCTAGTAATCTAGTTCCCCAGCTAGCTAGCTAGCAATCTAGCTCCCCAGCTAGCTAGCTCCCCAGCTAGCTAGCTTTCCAGCTGGCTAGCTTTACTACTAGCTAGCTTTCCAGCTGGCTAGCTTTCCAGCTGGCTAGCTTTACTACTAGCTAGCTTTCCAGCTGGCTAGCTTTCCAGCTAGCTAGCTTTCCAGCTAGCTAGCTTTCCAGCTAGCTAGCTAGGAAGATCTCGAGCTAGCTAGCTAGCCAGTTCCCGCCCTCTCCTCTCCTCCCTCCCCACCCCCACCCCACCCAGCTAGCCAGCTAGCTACCCAGCCAGCTAGCCAGCTAGCCAGCCAGTTATCCAGCTATCCAGCCACCCACCCAGCCAGCTAGCCAGCCAGCTATCCAGCTAGCTACCCAGCCAGCTAGCCAGCTAGCTACCCACCGAGCTAGCTACCCAGCCAGCCACCCAGCTAGCCAGCTAGCTAGCCAGCTAGCCAGCTAGCTAGCTAGCTAGCTAGCTAGCTAGGTTTGGGTTAGAAGTTGCGGATGACGTCGTCTGTGTCGGGCCCGACGCCGATGAAGGCGACGGGGATGCCGAGGAGCTGCTGGACGCGGTGTACGTACAGCTGAGCGTTGGGGGGGAGTTGGTGGAAAGATCTGCAGCGGGAAATGTTTTGCTGCCAGCCCGGGAGGTGTTCGTACACCGGAAGGACCTGCTGCAGCTGCTGCGCTGCAGCGGGAAAAGTGTGGGGCGGCAGCAGCAGCCCGCTGCTGCTGTCTCTGTAAGCCACGCACAGCAGCAGGGGATCGATCCCCGACAAGACATCCAACTTGTTCAAAAAGAGACAGTCAAATCCATTGAGTCTTGCTGCATGCAGCAGCAGCGGGAGGTCGAGCCAGCCGCAGCGGCGGGATCGGCCAGTAGTCGATCCCAGCTCCCGCCCCACACGCTGGAGACGATCCCCCACTCGATCCCGCAGCTCCGTGGGGAAGGGGCCCCGCCCCACACGCGTGGAGTAGGCCTTGGCCACCCCCACAACTGCAGCAAAGTGTGGGGCGAAGCAGCGCAGCGGCAGCCCCAGCCCTGCTGCTGCTGCTGCTGCTGTGGTGCAGCAGGAAGTCACAAAAGGATAAGTCCCCAAGTCCAAGTCCAGCAGCGCAGCATTAGCCCCTTCCAGCAGCAAACGGGCCCCACACAAGACAGCCCCCAGCAGCAGCGGGGCGGTGTCAGTGAGTTGTGGGGCGAGCAGGTGTCTGTACACCCGGTGCTCCTCGAGCTCTGCTGCACACCCCACACCTAGTGGGGCCCCACACTGCTGCTGCAGCGCAGCAGCAACAGCCAAGTACTTCTCTTCAAACCGATCCCAACTCCCCAACTCCCAGGCCTGCACGCCAATCCGTGCAGCCTTCGTCGCGTAGCAGGGCCCCACGCCCTTCAGAGTGGTACCCAGGGGGCCCCCGGGGGGCCCCCGGAGGGGGGGCCCCCCGGGGGGG
>NW_013655121.1:43078-45578 GCF_000499385.1 Eimeria necatrix
TTAAACCCTAAACCCTACCGTCGAGGTCCACAGGAATGAGCACAGTCGAGCCCCTGAGGACTTCTGTGGCTGCGCGCAGCAGCAGCTGCCGCAGCTGCTGCTGCGGCTGCCCTGCTGCTGCTGCTGCTGCTGCTGTTGCTGCTGGGCAAGAAGCCACAAGAACGTTGAAGCGCCGCAGGCGGGTCCCCAGCCAAGGAGAAGGCGGTGCTGCTGCTGCTGCTGCTGCTGCTGCTGCTGCTGCTGCTGCTGCAGGGGGCCCGATCAGCGGCTGCGCCCCGCAGCTCAACGGCAGCAACTCGCCTCCGTCGACATGCCTGCAGCAGCAGCAGCAAACGCAGCAGCAGCAGATGCAGCAGCAGCAGCAGCAGATGCAGCAGCAGCAGCAGAGCTGCTCAGCACTGCAGCAGCAGCGAGAAGCACACAACAACGCCCGAAGCAGCCCCGCAAGCAGCAGGAACGCCAGCAGCACAAACATCGCCCGCACCCGCAGCAGCAGCACAAGCAGCAGCAGCAGCAGCAGCAACAGCAGCAGCAGCAGCAGCAGCAGCAGCAGGTACCAGAGTGCAGAGACTGCATGTCCAACAGCAACAGCAACTCTTAAGCCATCACTTTCCAGCAGCCAAACAGCTCCGCCCAAATTGAGCCCCGCGCGGATGCACTGTACATACACCCCAGACTCCTGCTGCTGCTGCTGCTGCTGCTGCTGCTGCTGCGAAGAGCAGCAGCAGCAAGTTCCAGGGGAGGCCGGCGCTTGGGGCTCCGAGTCAGTCTCCATGCGGCCTTCGCCATTGCTGCTGCTGCTTGTGCTGCTGCTGCTGCCGTTGCTGCTGCTGCTGCCGTTGCTGCTGCTGCTGCTGCTGCTGCTGTTGCTGCTGCTGCTGCAGCAGGAGCAGCGCCGCCTCCGTCTCTTCAAGGGCACTGTCTGGTGGTAGTTTATGGGGCTGCATGCAGCAAAAGCAGCAGCAACATCTGCTGCAGTGAAGGGGAGGCCGCTGGACTGCAGTCCCTCGGTGGCTGCTGCTGCGCTGCTGCGTGCAGCAGCAGCAGCAGCAGCTGCTGCTGCCTTCGGCGCAGCAGCAGCAGCAGCAGAACTGTTGCGAATGGAGTAACAGTCTGTTGCTGCCAGCAGCGCCGCCTCTGTTGCAGCTTTGCCCAGGAGCTGCGCTGCACTCGTGCAGAAAACAGCAGGCGGGTCCCAGTCCCCTGCTGCTGCTGCTGCTGCTTCTGCTGCTGCTGCTGCTGCTGCTGCTGCGGGGGCCTCGGGGCTGCGCCACTGCAGCCGGTGCAGCAGCGGCAGCGCCCCACAATAAGCCACAGAGCCGTGGCTCAGCAGCACCGCGTCCACCTCCCCCAGCTGTCTGTACACCCCAGCAGCAGCAGCAGCAGCAGCAGCAGCAGCAGAAGCAGGAGGTTGGCAACATAAGCGGCAGTAGGTGGGCAGCAGCAGCAGCAGCAGCAGTAAGTTGGCAGCAGTAGGAGCAGTCGGCTCGCAGCAGCAGCAGCAGCAGCAGCAGGTTGGCAGCAGCAGCAGCAGCAGGTTGGCAGCAGCAACAGCAGCAGGTTGGCAGCAGCAGCAGCAGCAGCTGAGGTGGTGTGCAGCATTTAGGTGGGGGTGTAGGGTTTAGTCTTCAGGCCGAGGGGTTAGGGTTTGCGTGCAAGGGTTTAGGGTCTGGGACTGAAGTTCAGGGTTTAGGGTTTAGGGTTTAGGGTTTAGGGTTTAGACCCTCGCATCTCCGCAGCTAATCTGAAGCCCGAGGCTAGAGAAAAGAACGCGGGCTGAGGGCGCAAAACCGCGATCTAGGGTTTAGGGTTTAGGGTTTAGGGTTTAGGGTTTAGGGTTTAGGGTTTGGGACCTGAGGAGGGGCGCGAGGGGGGTAGGGTCTAGGGTGTCGGAAATGCCGCAGTTGACCAGCAGCAAAAGTTCATTGAAGCGAATAAGAGTGCAGCAGCAACTTCCGGAGTAGAGGTTTTCCACCTGCAGCGTCTCCATCCTAAACCCTAAACCCTAAACCCTAAACCCTAAACCCTAAACCCTCAGCCCTGGGCCCGGGTCCGCGCCCGCGGAGCTGCTGCGCTGCCGCTGCGGAGGCAGCAGCAGTTTAGGGTTTAGGGTTTAGGGTTAGGGTTTGCGAGTGCGGCGGGGCTGCCGGCGCGCCTGCTGCCCCTGGCTGCTCAATGGCCTCATTAAATGAATTAAAAAAGAATAAAACCCTAAAAATAAACTTTTAATTTATTTATTTCATCTTTTAAAGGGTTTTCTGCAACAAATGGGGCTGCATGCTCAGTGGGGCTCGCCGCATGCAGGCGTTTGCGGTGTACGTACACCCCAGCTCTTTGTGCGAAAAGACACCCCTTTCTATTTTTTCCCCTTTTTAGGATTAAATTAATTATTAAATTAATTTTAAATCATTTTAAAGTTTCTTTTTGATATAAATAAGTCGGAAAACGGCGCAAAAAGCCCCAAATTGTCTTTCAAAACCTTTCTCGCCAGAGCACTGCC
>NW_013655121.1:48078-52054 GCF_000499385.1 Eimeria necatrix
GCTGAGGCTGCGGAGAGAAAGGCGGGAAAACGCAGTGTGAGGCACCAGCGAGAGCAGCAGCAGCAGCAGCAGCAGCAGCAGCTGCTGCTGCTGCTGCTGCTGCTGCTGCAGCTTCTGCAGCAGCTGCTGCTGCTGGTCTTTGCATGACCGCAAAGCTGCCGCAACCCGGAAGCCTCCGTGTGAGTTTCCCTGGTCCCCAGCGCTGCGCCGGAGGCTTCAGCAGGGCCTAGGGTTTAGGGCTTAGGGTTTAGGGTTTAGGGTTTAGGGTTTAGGGTTTACCGGATAAGTTTTGGATGTGGCGCCAGCTTTTCTTGGGGGGCCGCACCGACAGCAAAACTCCCTCAGTGAAAGGGTCGCTGGGATCGACCAGCTCCAGCTCTGCGTCTCCGCCTTGGCTCAGCATCTGCGCGCAAACCCTAATTTAGGGTTTAGGGTTTAGGGTTTAGGGTTTAGGGGTTGGGGCTGACGCGGGCGCTACACTCTTACACGTGCCGCAAACCCACTCGCAGCAACAGCAGCAAGACCCATAGCATTTGCTGCGTCAGCAGCAGCTGCCGCAAAACCAAAGCTTGCAGCAGCAGCAGCAGCAGCAGCAGCAGCAGCCACTGCAACAGCCGCAGCAGCAGCAGCACCACCACCACCCCTACCACCGGCAGCAGCAACAGCAGCAGCAGCAGCACCGCCACCGCCACCACCACTACCACCAGCAGCAGCAGCAGCAGCAGCAGCAGCAGCAGCAGCAGCAGCAGCAGCAGCAGCAGCAGCAGCAGCAGAAGCAGCAGCAGCAGCAGCAGCAGCAGCAGCAGCAGCAGCAGCAGCAGCAGCAGCAGCAGCAGCAGCAGCAGACCCTGTATGTTTCTTTGAGTTTGGTGGCAATGATAGAAAAAGCTGCCATGAATTCTTCTTTCCGTTTGGCCCTGAGGCTTTCTAGCTGCGTCTTTGCTGCATCTCTTGCTGCTGCTGCTGCTCGTGTCTCCTTTTCCTTGGCCAGCAGCTCCTGGCGCTTTTGCGAGAACAGCAGCAGCGCATGCAGCAGCCCCTGCTGCTGCTGCTGCTGCTGCTGCTGCTGCTGCTGCAGCTTGCTTATCGCCTCAGCGCTGTACTGCTGCAGGCTGCTTTCGCTCAAGTCAATCTGCAGCCGCTGCAGCAAAGCAGCAGCACCTGGCCCCAACTCCTCTTGCTGCTGCTGCTGCTGCTGCTGCTGCTGCTGCTGCTGCTCTTGCTGCTCCTCCTGCTGCTCGGACTCGGGGTCGACAGAGCCATCTGTCAGGGCCAAAACTGGCTCCTGCTGCTGCTGCTGCTGCTGCTGCTGCTGCTGCTGCTGCTGCTGCTGCTGCTCGGACTCGCTGGGCTCCTCCTCTTCTGCCTGTATGGTGGCGTCGATTTCCATGAGGCACTCCAAAGCAGCAGAAAACTGCCGCTGCTGCTGCTGCTCCTGCTGCTGCTGCTGCTGCAGCTGCTGCTTCAAGGAGTCGTACAGGTGCTGCGTTTCTAGCTGCAGCAGCAAGCACGAGCAGCAGCAGCAGCAGCAGCAGCAGCAGCAGGCACCATCGGTTTCTAAGAGCCAGCCATGCGGACATGAAGTGGCAGCAACAAAAGTTCTTGCTGCTAGTACTGCAGCAGCAGCAGCAGCTGCTGCTGCTGCTGCTGCTTCCCCTTCGGAGTAGAGCTGAAGCCTGTGCAAACCCGAAATCTGCTTTCCACAGTCCCACCAAGCCCAAAACCCTTAACCCTAAACCCTAAACCCTAAACCCTAAACCCTAAACCCTAAACCCTTGCTTGTGCGTCTTACAGACGCAAGAGACGTTTCCTTGAGTGTCTCCTCAAGTTGCTGCTGCTGCTTTTGCAGCTGCTGCTGCTGCTGCTGCAGCAGCTCTCGCTGCGTCTTTGCCTCCTCTAGCTTCTCAACAACTTTTCTTGCTTCTTCCTCGAGAGCAGCAAGAGACTGCTGCAGCTCCTCTGTCCTTTCCTGTTCACAAAAAAGGGTTTAGGGTTTAGGGTTTAGGGTTTAGGGTTTAGGGTTTAGGGTTTGTGCAGCCCGGCCTCGAGGGCTTAGGCCTGCAGGCCCGCTCTTCCGCCACCCCCCAGCCGCTCCCACCGCCCACTGCCCAGCGCCGAGGGTTTAGGGTTTAGGGTTTAGGGTTTAGGGTTTAGGGTTTGTTGCCTGGTGAGTTTGAATCTCCCGCTGCAGCCGGCTCTTGTCTTTATTTATCCGCTGCAGCTCTGCCCGTTTTGCTGCGACTTCTTGCTGCTGCTTTCCTTCTTTTTCTTTCAGCAAATTAAAAGCTATAAATAAATAAACAAATAAATAAATAAATAAATAAATAAATAAATAAATAAATAAATAAATAAATAAATAAATAAATTTGAATTATTAATTATCAATTCGTAGGAAATAGCCAGCTGGTGGCTGCGTACGCGTGCGGCGCACGAATCCTAAACCCTAAACCCTAAACCCTAAACCCTAAACCCTAAACCCTAAACCCTAAACCCTAGGCTCGCCTCTTTCCGCCTTGAGCAGCCTGGCCTTTCTCTTTCTCATTTCTTCTCCTCCAGCTTGCTGCAGCTGCTGCATCAGTTCATTAACTTTTGCTTCTTGCTGCTGCACTTGTTTATGAATTGCTGCTTGCGAAGCGCTGTGAGACGAGACCTGGAGGCCCGCAAACCCCAAATTAGGGTTTAGGGTTTAGGGTTTACGGTTTTAAGCGCAGCGGGTACTGCTTGGCGCAGACGAGCGGGGTTCAAACAGACTCCGCTGTCGCTGAAATACCTGCCTTTGCTGTGCAAGCAACGTAAACCCTAAACCCTAAACCCTAATCCCTAAACCCTAAATCCTAAACCCTAAACCCTAAACCCTACCTCTGCCTTGAGTTGCTTCAGTTTGTTTGCTTCTGCTTTCGTTAATTCCTCCTGCGAGGCTCTTTTTGAGCGCAACTCCGCCTCCCGCCTCTGAGCCGAAACCCTAAACCCTAAACCCTAAACCCTAAACCCTAAACCCTTAACCCTCCCGGGTTTTATGAGGTCGCAGTTCGAGATCCCGTAGCGCCGCATGAAGAATAAACCCTAAGCCCTAAACCCTAAACCCTAGCAGCCACTTCTCGCCGAACTGCGTGGCGGTGGGGTGCAACCCGATCACCCTAAACCCCAAACCCCAAACCCTAAACCCTAAACCCTAAACCCTAAACCCTCACCTGAAGCTGAGCTGCTGCTATGTCTTGCTGCAGCAGCTCAATGGCCGACTCGGCCTCAGCGCGCTGCCTCTCCAGGTGCTTTTCATTTGTAGCCAGCTCCTCCTGCAGGCACAAACCCTAAACCCTAAACCCTAAACCCCAAACCCTAAACCCTAAACCCTAAACCCTAAACCCTAGAGCCTAGAGACTAATCAAATACTGTGTGCAGCTTCGGAAGGCGTAAAGTCTTGCTTTGGTGTAGCTACCGCCAAACCTCAGTTTGAAACCCTAGAGCCCAAATTCAAAACTCTCAACTCCAAACCCTAAACCCTAAACCCTAAACCCTAAACCCTCAGCCCAATATAAAAAGTGCGTTCCATGTTTGCGTACTCTTCTGCGCTTGTGTTCGCTGATTGCGCCTTGAAGCTGTTTGATGGTTTGCTGCAGCTGCTGCAGCTCCTGCTGCTGCTGCTGCTCCGTCTCAAATGGAGCAGCAGCAGCAGCAGCAGCAGCAGCAGCTCGCTGCGTGTCAGTCCTTATGCTGCATCCCCCAAACCCTAAACCCCCGCCCACCATGCGGCCGTCCAGCTCGATCAAACCTCCTTCCAGAGTCACCACTGAGGCGCAGCAAACCCCAAACCCTAAACCCTAAACCCCAACCCCTCCTTTCCAGCTCGCACAGGCCCCAAACCCTAAACCCTAAACCCTAAACCCTAAACCCTAAACCCTGCGCCTTCCCCCGCAGCCAAAGCTGCCGCCGGCTCACCTCCGCCCCCAAACCCCAAACCCCAACCCCCAAACCCCAA
>NW_013655122.1:0-1572 GCF_000499385.1 Eimeria necatrix
TAGACATTTTGGAGCCGATCGGATAATAAAAGCCTGTCCTGGCGATACCTGTAGCGCAGCGGAGCGGTATTGTATCGAGAGTAAAAATTATTCGCCGCAGCGCTGGCGTGATGCACAAGTGACAGTTTGTGACAATATGACAAGCTCAGGTACAAATAAAGATGTAAATGCATGCAAAGCAAGCACTGGTTGCTGTCCAGTAAAGCCGACTCTCCACTGTAGATGCATGGTTTACAAATCGGCTTAAGGTTCTTTTCGAAATGCGCTAGTGCGCATCTCATGGAAGGGACTGATAGACTGGTTAGGGGAAGTAAGATCACAGTATTCTAGCTGTCAAACTGTGGTAAAGACTGATAGACTGGTTAGGGGAAGTAAGGTCACATTATTCTAGCTGTCAAACTGATACAACCACAGAATTAGGCCTGCATGGAAATCTATAAAGGCATGCCGCGTGTGAAAGAAGCCAGATGTGCATGCCTGCCGACGAGAAAAAGACTCAGATTTTACAGGTTCGTAGAGTCCTGGGAGTTTTCTGATGTACTGAAGCGATCCTCAACGAATGCGCTAGAGGTTGTATGATGGTAAAAACATATCAAGTATGGATCATGAGATAAGTGCCTCCAACCAACTATGAGACAAGAGAAGCGGTACCCTGATGTGTCCCGAGGGGAACGGAAAGTCACCGTATTCAATGGCAGACGTATTGCTACGCTTGCAGCCTTCTCAGTAGCCAGCTAAGGCAAATGCAGAGCATGGGATTTCGAGAAGACGATGCAGCGTTTTAGACCTTGATACACAATTCATCCCGAGCTTGTCCGACGAAACACTCAAAATGCCTGCCCAAAGCGACGCTTTGGAATACAAGGAAACGCCTTAACGCATTGTCTCGAAGGCATCGTCGCGCAAACGCTCACAAGCAGAAAGCCGTGCAAACATACCTCCTGCATTTTGAAAGGGTCCTCCATTGGAGTATTTCGCGATTCTCAGCGCGTATGGCTATACCTCTTTTGACGCCCACTTGATGCATGAGAGTGATGGAACACCGTTCTTCTGGGGTTCATTCAGGCTGGAGAAATGCAGCAAGTCTTCTGACTGGCCAAGGCACAGTGATCGTGTTAAGATGCTTCTTAAGTTGGGGAAGTCCAGAAGATCCCTCCATGTTAGTGTGCCAGTCTGAAGAGATGAAAATAATGGGAGCATTTTGGCTTACTAGAAACACAGGGTGTTTGTAGTATGCCGAAGTGCTTGTCACAACGTCGCGTGTGTGGGCATGTCTAAAGCGTCTTCCAGGCAGGTCCCAGGCTTCGCATACTCGCTGGTTTGGTTGCGATTCAGTAATAGGCACCTTGGTAGTGACTTTATTCATAGTGCGACGTGGTTCCTTTCGCTTAGCAGTGTTTGGCCTCAGTTGCTGGTGGTGTATTATTGAATGTTAAAACCAAACAGCGTGGGAATAAGACGAACTAAATGCCGTTGTGTTGTCTTGCTACTCGCTATGCTACAATAATATAAATGAGGCGACATGAAGCAAAATGGGTTCGCCGCAGTGCTGCAAAATTTCTTGGAGTTGGG
>NW_013655122.1:1672-3235 GCF_000499385.1 Eimeria necatrix
GACAAGGTCAGCGGGATCAGTTCCACCTGCTTTGTGTAACTCACAGCCTGTTTTTATCAAACAGACTCGCCCCGGAATTATCATTTACAGATTGAACTGTTGTCTGCACGCCCTCTCATAAGAATTGTAACACTAAGACAACCTAATGGGCTTGTTGCGATGCTTTTGGTCAGCGATGAACTTGGGCGGATTATCACAAGGGCGACTGATGAAGAGGGAAGGTATACGGACATCCTGGGAATCGAATATGGCTTTTGAACGCAGGTCTACTGAAGGCAGGTCCGTTCCAGTGTTTATACCCAGAGTTCATCTGAAACTGTCGCAATTCACGAGCAATGACAGAGCATAACTAAACGTATGCTGCTGCTGAAAGAAGAGGCCGAAATCCACGGATTAAAGAGCACGCGACGTTCAAGTTAGCAGGAAGCACGAAGCACCACATAAAGTACAGCGTTTTCCTCCTTGACCGATACATCCAGTGTTTGCTGCAGTCAGAATTTATCACTCTCCAGAAATTACTTCGTAAACAAAAATCCAATTTATGTGGCAGTCCTTTGATAGGAAGTAAGACTGTTCTTGACTGCGTTTCACATTTTCCCATCCCATGCCCACCATCTGTTTTTTTATCGAGTCACAATTCGCGCAAGCCGAGTTGTGATTGTTTGTGAAACTTTAGGGAGTTGTGTCCACCCCAGAGTGTTGAGCTTTTCAATTCTTGATGCGGATACATGCTGGCACACAGAGAAGGGAATCTCCAGAACTGCCTGTTTCAACGTCGCAGTTGCACATGGGTGCGTAAAGCCGAAAACAAGAAGCTGAAGAGTTTCCTTTTCCTCAATGTATCGTGGCATGTCACAATTTCGTATGGCAAGCAAAAGCACATATCCAAATCCCCAGTCCCCAGTACGTAAGTAGCGAAGCAGCCTAAGGTGCTAGCAAAACCCGTATTGACAAGCAGAATGCTCTGGAATCAACCATTATTGCTCAAATCCGATTCGCTGGGCTCACATACTAAAAGGACTTAGGGGCAAGTAACAGTAATTTGTTTTTGGAGCATTTACATGTCATCACAAATCAACCTGCCAAACTTTGTAATACACGTTAGCTCGAATCATATTTGCAAGCAAGCAGACAGCAGCGCTTGCATGTGAAATGTTGTGCTCTCGGCAAACATTTTAGTCATGTAAGGGTTAACTGCGTTCTTGAGAAGATGAAAATTGCCTGCTTCGCGCAAAAGGTTAAGTCATGAACGCAATACACAAAAGGCGAAGCTGAGCTACATAATTCTAAATAATAGCAGATCGATTTCCGCCAGCGGTTTTGCAGTTGGGATATCGCAGATTAGTAATATCGACGAGCCACTTACGCAAGTGGCCTTGTAATGCCAAATTTCGCACTGTCGTGTAATCCCGAACGTCGCACCTTGCGCAGCAAGTGGTCGTACGTTCTGATAACATGCATACGCACAGCCTGAAGTGTCTGAAAAAGGACAGTACGAAATGTGAGCTATGCACCAAGAAGTTGTGACTTCAAACACGGTGCCACGTTTTGCAAGCTCTAATT
>NW_013655123.1:0-2457 GCF_000499385.1 Eimeria necatrix
GATTTGGCTAAGCTCCTCAAACATGCATGCAGCATACGATAAAGAGAGCACCGGCCCAGCTAAAGTGCAGTTTCCGGCTTCGCTGGCCTTCGCTCAAAAGCCCAACGTAGCTCGAGACACCACAGTCGCACCGATGCGGAATTTGAGAACCCTCGGCGCATGCACTTGTAGCTGGACACAGGGTAGGCGCCTCATCTCGTTTTGCGCGCATACGAACTGTTTGGAAAACTGCTTGTTTTCGCTTGTTATTGGACGTCAAAATTCTATGAGGCGACCAAGTAAGCGTGGTGCGTGATGAACCGCAGGACCATTCCTTCACCGCGGCATTTATGGAGCGCCGAAGTGGAACGCACCACGTCGACAGGTCTTTGCATGAAGCTGTCCTGACAGTGGGTACGTTGTCGTAATGAGAAAGTAGTTGGGAGTCATGAAGATAACGGCGACGCTTCCGTTGTTCCAGTGTGAAGTGGGATTTAGCCTTTGCGTTTACGTCCTATTCGCAGCGGCGGCAGATATTCACGTCAGCCTTTGTTGCAACTTAAGATGCGGTGGAATACAAGTACTGTGGAGACATCAAATCTTTTTGTGTGTTTTGCAGCCTCAACAGCTGTCCGCACGAAGGAGCTGCTTGAAAAGCGCAATGGTATTTGGAGTTTCGCGTGGCAGATTTCTCTTTTGTCTGCAACAAACAACGAGCAGTCCTGAGGGGTGAAAGAGCACCATTCATTTGCTGGTCCTCGTCAGGGCGGCTGCGTTTGTTGCAGCGGAGCTGTGGCCGGCTGTAACAGGCTGCGTCTTTCGAGGATGCTAAAGTTATTGGGCGTAGTGTCTGAGTGAATGAAGTAGGGTGCATCGACTTTGCGCCAAAAGCACCAAAGAAGGCAAACAAATACACGGCGAGCAGTAAATGTCCAATTAATGCGCATTTCTTGCCGTCTGGGAACATGCTGCAGTTCTGCGCTGGCCCAGGTTATGATGAAGAAAATGTTCTAGCTTCAGACGAATATTTGCTCTTCTATGCCGCGCATCAAGCTTGTTCAAGCACCTGACTATGAATGAAACGGTTCGGCTTGTAAAGGTCGGGGTGTTGTGCAGTTGTATTCGTTGAGCGGTTGTTGCGACATGATGAAGGGAAGTGGAAGACATTGTAGGAGGTCACCTTTGGGGCCGACGTGTCGGGGGCGTTGTAGCAAAGCTCTTTGTATTGTGGTTTGCAGGGCTGCAGTCGTTGCACAAGGCTGTGAATGACTGGTTCAAAACCATGTCTCTCATGGTTCTCGCATAGCTTCTTCCACATGTATGCAGCGCGCGATAAAGAGCATTTGCCCATCTCCACTGCAGTTGTTGGTTTTGCTGGCTTTTATGAGTGGGACGGGATAGCTCTAGAGCCTGTGAAAGCATCACTCGTGCACCCAAGCGAAGGTTGGGTTTCCCCGGCGTATGCACTTGCAGGTGTATACAGTGTAGGCGTTAGACTGCTGGCTTGTTTGATTATGCAGCATTTGAATAACCGTTAGTTGCCCATTCCTACTGGACATTAAAATCCGACGGGGGCACCTACTGAGAATCATACGTGATGCGCTGCATCATTCCATCGCCATGGCATATGTAGGGCATTGAAGAGAAACATCTCACCTGAAGAGGCGCATGCAGGTCACGGGCCATATAGGAAGTAAGCTTGGTGATTTGCGCGAGTATTGGGGAATCCTGGAGGTGGCAGATACGCACATAGTGCTTGCACGTATCGTGAAAGTTCGCCTTCGTGTTTACGTCTTATTCGCACCGGTGCCAGATATTCACGTCACCCTATTTTGCAACTATTCATGCGGTGGAGCACAAGTACTCTGGAGACATCAAATCTTTTTGTGTGTTTTGCAACCTCAATAGCTGTCCGCACGTAGGAGCTGGGCGTATGCACTTGCAGCTGTATGCAGTGCAGGCATCAGACTGCTGGCTTGTGTGATAATCAACTATCTGAGTAACTGCCTGTTGTTCGTTCTGTTGGACATTACAATCCGACGCGAAAACCTACTGTCATTCCTTCACAGTGGCACATATACAGCGCTGAAGAGAAACATGTCATCGTAAGAGGCGCATGCAGGCTACTGACCTCCTAGGTAGTACGGTTTGATAATGCGCGAGTCTTGGGGACTCCTGGAGATGGCACACACGCACTCAGTGCTTGCACGTATCGTGGGGGCTCGCCTTCGTGTTTACGTCGTATTCGCAGCGGCGCCAGATGTTGACGTCAGCCTTTGTTGCAACTTAAGATGCGGTGGAGCGCAAGTACTGTGGAGACATCAAATCTTTTTGTGTATTTTGCAGCCTCAATAGCTGTCCGCACGTAGGAGCTGCTCGAAAAGCGCAATGGTATTTGGAGTTTCGCGTGGCAGATTTCTCTTTTGTCTGCAACAAACAACGAGCAGTCCTGAGGGGTGAAAGAGTAGCATTCATTTG
>NW_013655123.1:2557-4755 GCF_000499385.1 Eimeria necatrix
CCGCAATTATGGTGAAGAAACGCGTTAGTTTCAGACGAATATTTACTTTTCTATGCAGTGTATCAAGTTTCTTGAAGCGCCTGACGATGAATATGGACGGATTTGTTTCACGCGAAGTCAAGTTGATGCGCAGTTGTATTCGCTGAGCTATCGTTGCGAAGTGCTGAAGGGAACTGGGAAAAACATAGCGCCTGGGATAAATTTTGGGGCCGGAGTGAGGCGGTCGTTGCGTCGATGTCTTTTTTGTATGAAGGGAACTGGGAAAAACATAGCGCCTGGGATAAATTTTGGGGCCGGAGTGAGGCGGTCGTTGCGTCGATGTCTTTTTTGTATTGTGGCCTGCTGCACTGGGGTCGTCCCCAAAGCGTGTGATTCACCCAGGGTTTCCGAAATTGTCTCGCCCATGGATTTGGCTAAGCTCCTCAAACATGCATGCAGCATACGATAAAGAGAGCACCGGCCCAGCTAAAGTGCAGTTTCCGGCTTCGCTGGCCTTCGCTCAAAAGCCCAACGTAGCTCGAGACACCACAGTCGCACCGATGCGGAATTTGAGAACCCTCGGCGCATGCACTTGTAGCTGGACACAGGGTAGGCGCCTCATCTCGTTTTGCGCGCATACGAACTGTTTGGAAAACTGCTTGTTTTCGCTTGTTATTGGACGTCAAAATTCTATGAGGCGACCAAGTAAGCGTGGTGCGTGATGAACCGCAGGTGGGTACGTTGTCTTAATGAGAAAGTAGTTGGGAGTCATGAAGATAACGGCGACGCTTCCGTTGTTCCAGTGTGAAGTGGGATTGCAGCCTTTGCGTTTACTTTCCACTCGCAGCGGCGCCAGATATTCACCCGAGGCTTTGTTGCAAACTTAAGATGCGGTGGAGCACAAGTACTGTGGGGACATCAAATTTTTTTGTGTGTTTTGCAGTCTCAATAGCTGTCCGCACGAAGAAGCTGCTTGAAAAGGGCAATGGTATTTGGAGTTTCGCGTGGCAGATTTATGTTTCACCTGCAGCGAACAACGAGGAGTCCTGAGGAGTGAAAGAGTAACATTCATTTATCATCCTCGTCAGGTAGGCTGCGCTTGTTGCATTGGAGCTGCGACCGGTTGTGACAGGCTGCGTCTATCGATGATGCTAAAGTTCCTGGGCGTAGCCTCTGAGTGCCTGAAGTAGGGTGCGCCGACTTTGCGCCAAAAGCACCAAAGAAGACAAACAAATACACGGCGAGCAGTAAATGTCCAATTAATGCGCATTTCGTGCCGTCTGGGAACATGTTGCAGTTCGGCGCCGGCCCAGGTTAGGATGAAGAAAATGTTCTAGCTTCAGACGAATATTTGCTTTTCTATGCCGCGCATCAAGCTTGTTCAAGCACCTGACTATGAATGAAACGGTTTGGCTTGTAAAGGTCGAGGTGTTGTGCAGTTGTATTCGTTGAGCGGTTGTTGCGACGTGATGAAGGGAAGTTCGAGACATTGTAGGAGATCACTTTTGGGACCGAAATGACGGGGGCGTTGTGGCAGAGCTCTTTGTATTGTGGTTTGCAGGGCTGCAGTCGTTGCAGAGGGCTGTGACTGACTGTCAGGCTTCCCAAAATCATGTCTCTCATGGGTCTCGCATAGCTTCTTACAAAAGCATGCAGCGCGCGATGAAGAGAGCATTTGCCCATATATCCTGCAGCTGTTGGTTTTGCTGGCTGTTTTGTGATGGGACAAGATAGCTCTAAAGCCTGTAAAGGCATCACTCGTGCACCCAATCGGAAATTTGAATGTCCCGGCGTATGCACTTGCAGCTGTATGCAGTGCAGGCATCAGACTGCTGGCTTGTGTGATAATGAACTATCCGAGTAACTGCCTGTTGTTCGTTCTGTTGGACATTACAATCCGACGCGAAAACCTACTGTCATTCCTTCACAGTGGCACATATACAGCGCTGAAGAGAAACATGTCATCGTAAGAGGCGCATGCAGGCTACTGACCTCCCAGCAAGTACGCGTTGTTAATGCGCGAGTCTTGGGGACTCCTGGAGATGGCACACACGCACTCAGTGCTTGCACGTATCGTGAAAGTTCGCCTGTGCGTTTGCGTCCTGTTCGCAGCGACGCCAGATGTTGACGTCAGCCTTTGTTGCAACTTAAGATGCGGTGGAGCACAAGTACTGTGGAGACATCAAATCTTTTTGTGTGTTTTGCAGCCTCAATAGCTG
>NW_013655124.1:0-7147 GCF_000499385.1 Eimeria necatrix
TGCAAAATAATGAAGTTAAATGCAAAATAATGAAGTTAAATGCAAAATAATAAAATTAAATGCAAAATAATGAAGTTAAATGCAAAATAATGAAGTTAAATGCACAAGAATGAAGTTAAATGCAAAATAATGAAGTTAAATGCAAAATAATGAAGTTAAATGCAAAATAATGAAGTTAAATGCAAAATAATAAAATTAAATGCAAAATAATGAAGTTAAATGCACAATAAATTAATAATCTTCTGTCGGATTTGCATTTACACTTCGCTTTCAAACTTCAGACCCGGCGCATGCACCAGGTGTACGTACACCCCGGAGCAAACCAAAACCCAAAATGAATAAATCAAATTTAAAGAAATGCAAACGCCCACTCAGGGCCAAACAATATGAATTCACGACAACTCCCACACATTCATAAACACCACATATACAATATATATATATATATATATATATATATATATATATATATATATATATATATATATATATATATATATATATGTATCTATATATACAAATACATGTACATATATATAGATATATATATACAAACACATATATATGCAAATATATAAATAAAGAGGAAGGCAGGGCGAGCTAGAAAGCAGAAGCAGCAGCAAAGAGCAAAAGCAGCAGCAGCAGCAGCAGCAGCAGCAGCAGCAGCAGCAGCAGCAGCAAAGAGCAGAAGCAGCAGCAGCAGCAGCAGCAGCAGCAGCAGCAGCAGACCACTGGCCGCGGATTTTGGTGTAGGCGAAGTAGTGGCCGCCGCCGAGTTCGCCCGAGTGGACATTTACGGCCACGAGTTCGTACAGCGGGTTGAAGCTCGGCTGTACGTACACCCCACGCCCCACACTTGGGATTCCCTTTTGGGTCTTTGGGCCAACTTTGGAGTTTTGAGGAGTTTAATTCATTTGTTCTTTTGTTCATTTGTTTAGTTTAATTCATTTGTTCTTTTGCTTTGTTTGATTCATTTTAGTTTAATTCATTTGTTCTTTTGTTTTGTTTAATTCATTTATTCGTTTAGTTTAATTCATTTGTTCATTTGTTTAGTTTAATTCATTTGTTTTTTTGTTTAGTTCAATTCATTTGTTCATTTATTCTTTTGTTTAGTTTAATTCATTTAGTTCATTTAATTCATTTAATTCATTTATTCATTAATTCAATTATTCATTTAATTCATTTAATTCATTTAATTCATTTAATTCATTTATTCATTTAATTCAATTAATTCATTTAAATCATTTAAATCATTTAATTCAATTAATTCATTTAATTCATTTAATTCATTTAATTCATTTAAATCATTTAAATCATTTAATTCATTTAAATCATTTAATTCATTTAAATCATTTAATTCATTTAAATCATTTAATTCATTTAATTCATTTAAATCAATTAATTCATTAATGGAATTAACAAACTGAATGAAGTTGAACTGTTTTAATTCCCTCAAGTTTGTTCTCTTCCAGCGCTGCTTAAAAGCCGAACTTTTAATTCAAAAGCAAAACTTCCCCACAGTCTCAGTTATTACTTTTTAGTGTAAAAGATGTTCTAAAAATATATATTATTATTTATATATATTATATATATAATATATATAATATATTTATTTATATTATATATATTACATTTCTATGTAATATAATATATATATATACACTTCATATTAGATAAGGGGCTCTGCAATTACAGCTTTGGGAAGAATTGGAAGAAAAAAAAAGAAATGAAAAAAAAAGAAATAAAAAGAAATAAAAAGAAATAAAAGTGAAGAGCAAAACGCCGTGAGGTGTACAGACACCCAACGCGGTGTACAGACACCCCAGGACTCACATCTTCTTCCCGCAACTGCTCAAGGCCTCCAGGAAGAATAAACTTCTTCATGTCCAGATATTCCCCAGCTGGAAAAAAAGAAAAAAGAAAAAAGAAAAGAAATCAAAGACAGAAAGAAAAGGAAATGATGCAGAGAAAGAAATGAAAGAGAAAAGGAAGTGAAAGAAACAAAAAAGAAATGAAATAAGAAATAAAAAAGAAATAAGAAATAAAAAGGAAATGAAATAAGAAATAACAAAAGAAATGAAATAAGAAATAGAAAAGAAATGGAAGGAGGAAAAAAAGAAATGAAAGAAAGACTTTCTTTTGCTGCTAAGAGCCTTTATTGGATTAATTTAACTTCTCGCGAAAATGAAAAGAAATTAAACTTCAAAAAAAGAACTTTTAAAACAATTCGCAATTTGTGGCCGCAGTAAGTTGGCCCAATAAGGGCTTTTAGACTTTTTTTAAATTTAATTTGAACTTTAATTGTTTTCATTTTGCTCAGTCTAGCTGGGCACTTTGCTGCTGCTGCGCTGCTGCTGCTGCTGCTGCTGCTGCTGCTGCTGCAGAGGCTTGAACAGTTGGCTAAAAAGCAGAAAGAATTGAAAAGAAATTAAATTAAAAAGAATTAAAATGAATTTAATTTAACTGACAGACTTTTGTACGGAAAGCAGACGCGCGTGTTCGTCTTGGAGCGGCTCCACCGGCTGTACATACACCCCAACGGCGCACAGGAAAGCCGCTCAAAATGGTCGATTTTGGAGAAATTAAAAGCAAATTAAATGCAATAAATGCAATAAATGAAATAAAAAAGAAATAAATGAAATAAAAAAGAAATAAATGAAATAAAAAGAAATAAAAAAGAAATAAAAAGAAATAAAACCCACTTCACGTTGTGAAAACGCTTCAAATGCAAAATCAAGACGCGAGGCATTCGCCACAAGTCCAGCTTCTTCTGCGCCTGCACGTGCTTGCGGCAGGTGCTGCAGTACCTGAAAGAAGTGCAAAACAAACAAAATAAATGAAATAAATAAATAAAAATAAATAAAAATAAATAAAATAATTCAATTAAATGATTAAATTTAATAATTAAATCCATAAAATGGACAATAAACGAACAAACCGGAAATACACTCCGCGGGAAGCGGCAGCGAAACTGACCCGCGCAACGCAGGTGTCTAGACACCCGAAATGAATTCCGAATTCAAATTCAAAATTTGAAAATCAAAAATTAAAAATTAAAAATTAAAAATTAAAAATTAATTTAAAAGAAAAGAAGCAGCAAAGTTGAACTCAAGTTGCTGCTAAGAAGGGCAAAAGCTGCAATTAAACTAAAAGTCAAAAATTAAAAATAAAATTTCAGAAATGCAAAAGAGCTGCTGCATGCAGAGACAAATGGGATTTATTTCCGAATTTAATTTTCATTTTTAATTGCATTTTTAATTCCTTTTTTAATTCCGTCTTTAATTTCATTTTTAATTTTACTTTTAATTTCATTAATTTCATTTTTAATTTTATTAATTTCGTTTTTAATTTCATTTTAAATTTTATTTGTTTATTAAAGTGCATTTAAACGCATGCATGGCCACTAAAATAAATCCTTAAGTTGCATTTAAATTTAAAAATGCATTTTAAAATTAATTTGTGTAAAATTGCAAAAAGAAGAAATACAAAAGTGCACAGTAAAAGCCATCGACAGAAGAAACCCTAAACCCTAAACCCTAAACCCTAAACCCTAAACCCTAAACCCTAAACCCTAAACCCCAAAACCTGAACCCTAACCCTAACTCTAAACCCTAACCCCAAGCCCTAAACCCAAGCCGTAAACCCCAACTCTAAACCCCAAACCCAAACCCTAACCCCAAACCCTAAACCCTAAACCCTAAACCCTAAACCCTAAACCCTCACCACATGTTGTCTTGGTCTAGAATTTCTTTTTCTGAAAAAAGCTGCAGACAATCCGCCAGTTGGATTTTGTGGGGCTGCCTAACAGTGCCCAAAGACACAATGCTGCTGACCAGCGAGCCCTGCTGCTCCAGCGAGCCCCCGCTGCTGCTGCTGCTGCTGCTGCTGCTGCTGCTGCTGCTGCTGCTCAGCACGCCCGGCAAACTGTCCATCCCCGAGAGGTCTAAATACACCAGAGCCATCTGCAGCAAAAACGGACAAAACTTTATTTCCATTTTATAAAACGCTGACCAAATTAGTTAACAAGAAACCCATTCAAAGCGGAAGCAGCAGCAGCAGCAGCAGCAGCATAGCAGCAGCATTGCAGCAGCAGCAGCACTGCAGCAGCATTGCAGAAGCAGCATCATTGCAGCAGCAGCATTGCAGCAGCACTGCAGCAGCATTGCAGCAGCATTGCAGCAGCAGCAGCATTGCAGCAGCAGCACTGCAGCAGCACTGCAGCAGCAGCAGCAGCAGCAGCAGCAGCAGCAGCAGCAGCTTACCACTTGCAGCTTCCACTTCCTAACGTTGGGCTCTCCCTGTGCGGGTCCGAAGGTCTTGTTGAGGGCCTCTACGGCCTGGGTGAAGACTCCAGATATTTTGGACTTTTGCTGCAGCGGCTCCTCGCCGTGCGCTGCTGCTGCTGCTGCTGCTGCTGCTGCTGGGCTCGAAGGGCCCCCGTTCTCAGCAGCAGAATCTCCCGAAGAGCTGCTGCTGAAGAAAGCTGCGCCGACAGCAGCGTAGAGTTCGCTGCAGGTGGTGGTGGGAGTCACCAGCCGCAGCACGGGCATCCAGGAGCCGTGCAGCCGCGGCTCTGCGAAAGCGGGCGCGCCAGCGCAGAACACTCTTCCATTCGGAATTATAATTCAAAAATAAACTCAAGTTCAGAAAAAAAACGAAAAAAAAGCGACTGAAATCCGCGGAATTCAACTTTTCCGAAGTGCCGACGCTGCCGGTGCATTGGGGTGTACGTACACCCCAGCCACATTCAGCTTTCGCCGCCAATTCAACTTTTTCGGTTTGCTGAAGGAATTGCATCTTTTTTGTTTCTTATTTATTCTATTATTATTATTATTATTATTATTATTATTAATTTATTTATTTTATTCCACTTTAAAACGAAATAAATGCACTTCTGCCCTCTCACCCGACTGGTACTTCACCAGAGGCGCCACCATCACGAAGAAAGAATTCGAAGCCGCCAAACTCGAAGGCAAACCCGCAGCGGACTGCAGCAGCAGCAGCAGCAGCAGCAGCAGCAGCAGCAGCAGCAGCAAACCATTCACTGTCGTATAAAAAACACGGGAACTTGCAGCCGCAGCAGCAGCAGCAGCAGCAGCGAACCATTCACTGTCGAATAAAAGACACAGGAACTAGCAGCAGCAGCAGCAGCAGCAGCAGCAAACCATTAACTGCCGAATAAAAAGCACTAGCAGCAGCAGCAGCAAAAGATAAAAAATGAAAAACAAAAATAAATTCAAATGAGAGCCACAAGCCGCTCTCGGCTCATCACGCAAAACCCAACAGAAGACAACAACGCCAGCAGCAGCAGCAGCTGCTGCTGCTGCTGCTACTGCTGCTGCAGCAGCAGTAGCAGCTGCTGCTGCGCCACCACTGAAGCAAATGACAAAATGAGAAAAATGAAAAAAATAAAAATAAAAATAAAAAATAATTTACTCTTCTTTTCTTTGCAGTCGCTTGCGGCTGTGCCCCGGGGCGCTGCTGCTGCTGCTCGTAGGCCATATTTGAACCATTGGTCACCAGGCCGCCCTCTTCCCCCTCCGTGCTGCTGCTGCTGCTGCTGCTGCTGCTGCTGCTGCTGCTGGCTGCTGCTGCTGGCGGCAGCGCCTCTTCCATGTCGCTGTCTGGATTTGCAAAACGCATTTCCTCTTCTGCGTCTTTCGCCTTCTCCGGCTGCCCTCCCTCCAGCTCCTAAAGGCAGCAGCAGCAGCAGCAGCAACAGCAGCAGCAGCAGCAGCAGCAAAAGCAGCAGCAGCAGAAGCAGCAACTCGCGTCTCTTTCGTTGCAGAGGTTTCGCCCCCGCTGCTGCTGCTGGTGTTGCTGTTTGTGTTTCTGTGCCTGCGTTGCTGCTGCTCGTGCTGCTCCCAAATCTGCCTGTCCTGCTGCTGCTGCTGCTGCTGCAGTGCTGCTGCTGCTGCTGCTGCAGTGCTGCTGCTGCAGTGCTGCTGCTGCAGTGCTGCTGCTGCTCGTTAAGAACTGCCCAAACTGAACTCCCTCGCTAGCTGCTCCTCGGGAGAACAAAGAAATAAAAATAAATAAAATAAAACAACTAAAAACAATTAAAAACAACTAATTTAATTAATTAATTTAATTAATTTAATTAAATTAATTAAATAATTAAATAATTAAATAGTTAAATAATTAAATAATTAAATAATTAAAAACAAATAAAAGACTGACCTGCACAATCCAGGCGGGCAAAAACCAAACGAAAATAGTTGTCACTTTTCTTTCTGTTCGACTCCGCAGCTGCAGAAAAATAAAAATAAAAAAGTTTTGAATAAATAATTAAATAATTAATAATTAAATAATTAAATAGTTAAATAAATAATTAAATAATTAATTTAATTAATTTAATTAATTAAATCGTTGAAGATTTAAATAATTAAAAACATTTCAAAGAATTAAATTAAAGAAACGCTTTCAAAGAATGCTCATGTTTGCCTGCTGCTGCTGCTGCAGCGAAAACCAAATAAATCCTCAAAGTGCACGTCATGTTTGCCTGCTGCTGCTGCTGCAGCGAAAACCAAATAAATCCTCAAAGTGCAAATCTTTATACTTATTCTATTTATGTTTATACATTTATATTTATATATTTATATATTTATATATTTATATTTATATATTTATATTTATATATTTGTATTTATATATTTATATTTATATATTTATATTTATATATATGAACTTCTATTTGTCTATTTACTTATGGTTACATTTATATACTTATATTTGTCTTTGTATTTGTATTTGCATATTTATACTAATGTTTGTAAACTTATATTTGTTTTCATATTTCTATTTATATATTTATATATTTATATATTTACATCTATAAACTCATATTTCCCTTTTTGTGTTTATATTTATATTTATATATTTATATTTGCCTTCACATTTGTAATTATACACATTTATATTTATATTTACAAACTTATATTTGTCTTTATATTTATGTATTTTATATTTTTATTTATTTTCATATTTTGTACTTTACACTTATATATCTATACTGCCCACTGCTGTATTAAACTGCATGGAAATATGGCAAGCAAATAGACATATATATATATATATATATATATATATATAATACATAATAGGTATTAAAGATATATATGTATATATATATATATATGTGTATATA
>NW_013655124.1:7247-53375 GCF_000499385.1 Eimeria necatrix
ATATATATATATATATATATATATATATATATATATATATATATATATATATATATATATCATGTGATAAGATAGAATAATAAAGATTAATACTTCATCTAATAATACATAACAATTCATAACAAAATACTTTTCAATAAAATAAAAAACAAAACTTTCGTTTTTATTTGTACAGCACTTTAGAGAGTTAATTGGGGCCAAACTGGAAGTTGAAAATTACAAAAAGAATTCAAGAGATTTGAAGTGCAAGCAAACGGCAATCGACCCCCAAAGGAGAAATAAAGGGGAAATAAATGATTATAAATGATTATAAGTGGCAATAAATGATAAGAAGTTGTAATAAATGATTACAAACGAATTAAAATGAGTTAAAATGAATTGAAATGGAAAAAAAACGAATTAAAACGAATTAAAATGAATTAAAATGAACTAAAAACCACCAAACTAGAACGAAATGACGAATTCAAGAGATCTGAACTGCAAACAAACGGCAATCGACCCCCAAAAGAGCAATAAATGAAGAACAAAAGAATACAAGTGATAATAAATGATTAAAAATGAATTAAAATGAATTAAAATGAATTAAAATGCATTAAAATGAATTAAAATAAACCAAAATAGACCAAATTCGCCCACTTCTTCGCCCGGGCCAAATGCCCGCAAGCCGCTGGTCCCCAGCTGAGGGGCCCCCGGGCTCATCTCGCCGGGTCTTCTGCAAACTAAGAGAATTTGGTCTTCTTTCAATTCTTCTATTTTGTTTATTCCAGAACCTGCACGCAAACCCTAAACCCTAAACCCTAAACCCTAAACCCTCACGGCCAAACAGGTCCTCTAGACGGTCTTTGTAAACTGCGCTTTTAAGCCTTCTGAGAGGCCTTTTCAGAGGCTTTATACACCCTAAACCCTAAACCCTAAACCCTAAACCCTAAACCCTAAAACCCCCAACACTAGATCCTACACCCCACAAACACTAGACCCTCAACCGTATACCCTAAACCCTAAACCCTAAACCCCAAACCCTAAACCCTAAACCCTAAACCCTTCGTTTCTAGGAGGTGTTTCGAGTTTGGAGGAGTTGGCGGTTTCGCTGGTTGTTGGGGTGTACGTACAGTTGCAGATTTGGCGGACGAGTTCTTCCTTTTCATCTTCCATTAAAGTTGCTTGTGGCAGTTCATCTTCGAGTGCTGCATGCAGCAGCCGCTGCAGCAGCAAGCAGCAGCAGCAAGCAGCAGCAGCAAGCCCCACACACGCCATTCCGAATTTCGCTCAACAGCGGGAAGCAGCAGCAGCACACATGAACTGCACAGAGCCAACCCGCAAACGACACCAGCAGCAGCAGCAGCAGCAGCAGCAGCAGCAGCAGCAGCAGCAGCAGCGGGCCCCCGCGCCGCCGGCGAGCAGCAGGGTCAGCACGGGCAGCCGGAACCTCTGCGCCGCAGCCCCCGCAGCAGCCCCGCAACTGCACCTGCTGCTCCGCAGCAGCAGCAGCTGCTGCTGCTCCGCAGCAGCAGCAACAGCAGCAGCAGCAGCAGCAGCAGCAGCGGACCAGGGCGAGGGTCTTGGTCTGCTGCTGAGAGAGAGGCAGCAGGGCGTGGAGGTCCGCAGCAAAAGCCTTGGAAGCCGCAAAGCTGGCAGCAAAGGCGAGGCGCAGCGGCGCCGCGTGAGGCAGCGGCAGCGACAAAGTCAAAAAAGGGTCGAAAGTGACGGACAGCCGCCGGCAAAGCGGACACAAAAGCCGCGAGCGATACTGCCCTTGAAAGAGCTCCACCACGGCTGAGTTGTGCACCTCCAAGTGCCGCCGCCAACTCCGCAAAGCTGTCACGCTCTCGCTCAGACCCGCGCTGCCTTCGATCTTGTCCTGCAGCAGCAGCAGCAGCAGCAGCAGCAGCAGCAGCAGCAGCGGCGGGGGAGAGTGAGGGGAGGGGGAGCAGCAGCAGCAGCAGCAGCAGCAGCAGCAGGGGTGGCGCCAGCAGCAGCAGCAGCAGCAGCAGCAGGAGCAGGTGCTCGGGGGAGCGGCTTGGAGGGAGAATGGGCGAGTTTCCGGGAAGCGAATGTCCGCTAACGAACTCTTTGTTTATTAATTAAATATTTGCGCATTTATAAGTGCAAAGAGCTGCTGCTTTGCTGCGCGGGTGGGAATTTGAACGGCGGGGCAATCGGCAGCGCAAAAGTCCGGCTCTTTGGCCGCAATTCGTCAGCTGCTTTGCTTAATTCAAATAAACTCAGAATAAACTCAAGTAAACTCAGCTTCTAAGGACTATTTCTCGCATGTTTCCCCAAGATTCGCCGCTATCTCGAACAACTTGCTGCTGCAACTGCTGCTGCGGCTGCTGCTGCGGCTGCTGCTGCGGCTGCCACCGCCTCCAGCCCAGTTACCTCGTAGTAAGGCTTCTTGCGGACTCTGTTGAGGTCTTCGTGAATGCCGTCGAGCAAAAACGCCAGCAGCTCTTGAGTGTCTTGCTGGGCGAAGCCGAGGAACTCTTCCCGCACCTCGCCCACGGCCCACTTGAGCTCCCGGGGGCCGAAAGCCGTTTCGTTCGAAGCCCACAGCGCCTGCAAGCGCGAAAAAAAGCAAAAAACAATTAAAATTAAACAAAAGGAATTCAACAAACCCAAAATCGCCTTTCGAATCCTCCAGATCCTCGCGGATCCAACGCTGTTCAACTTTCTGCATGCCCGGGCGCCGAAAGCGGCTCCAGACGCAGAAAGAGCCGAGAAACCGGGGGAACAACCCGCATATAAATATAAACGAGAAATAATGCACAAATTATAAATAAATAGACATAAATGAATTCATAAACAAACAAATTGAACAAAAAAACCACAGCCGCATGCAAGGAAACCAAGTAAGTGAACAACACACCTGCACAGCAGCAGCAACAGCAACCCCAGCAGCCAAAACAGCCTCAGCAGCCAAAACAGCCCCAGAAGCCCCAGCAGCAAAAACAGCCCCAGAAGCCCCAGCAGCAGCCCCAGCAGCCCCAGCAGCAGCAGCAGCAGCAGCGGCAGCAGCAGCAGCAGCAGGGGACCTTGAGGGTCTTCGCGTAGGCGTCGGCGAGGCGGCCCTGCGTGCCCATGCAGTTTTGTTCGTTGATGTCGGCCTTGTAGGCGCCGCTGAGGAAGTAGCGGGAAAAAGGAAGAACAGCAGAAAGGCACTGCACTGCAGCGTTTAGAAAGCAAGTGTTGGCCAAGTTGACGAGGCCCACGAGGCCGCCGGTGGCGAACCAGAGGTCCACCAGCGGGTCGTTCAGGCCCCGCGGCCCTGCTGCTGCTGCTGCTGCTGCTGCTGCTGCTGCTGCTGCTGCGGGGGCCAGCCCGCGGTTCGCCGCGGCCAGCGGCAGCACGCCCCCGCCCAGCGCCGGCCGCTGCAGCGCTGCTGCTGCTGCCGACGCCCCGGCCGCCCCCAGCGGCCACGCTGCTGCTTCCTCCTCGGACTCCTGCTGCTGCTGCTGCTGCTGCTGCTGCATGCACACGCACGCCGAACGGTGCAGCAGCACCACTCCAGCCCCGTCAACTAAGTCCGTCTCCTCCACCAAAGTGTCCAGAGGCTCGCACACGCAGCTCCAGCTGCTCGGAGGTGCGAACAACGGGGGGGCCCCCAGGGGCCCCCCGGGGGCCCCGCGGCCGCAGCTGCAGCGACACGTGCAGGAGGGCATCGTAGGGCTCTACGCCTGCAGCTTCCTTCAGCTGCAGCATTCGCAAGCAGCAGCAGCAGCAGCAGCAGCAGCAGCAGCAAAACAGGGGGCAAATTGGCAAGAAATTGAAAAGTATTCTTAAGAAACATGCAGATGCTGCAGGCAGCAAATTGTGCATGCGAGCCACGCCGGGGAAAGAGAGCAGCAGCAAGAAGCCGCAGCAAAAGGGAAGAAAGGAAAGAGAGATCAAACGGCAGAGAGAGCAGCAAAGACAAGAGGGCTACAGAAAAAGGCAAGCAAAGTAAGCTGCTGCTGCTGCTGCTGCTGCTGCTGCTGCTGCTGCTGCTGCTTCACCTTGTGGATAACGAGGTCGAGCGCGTCGGATCGCGTGGCTACGAAGTCGGCAACAGGTTCTGTTGCTGCTTCTCTGCAGCTGCTGCTGCTGCCCACAGCGCGAAACGCATGCAGCAGCAGCGGCTGCACCTCCACGTGCAGCCGGCCGCCCTGTCTGTACACCCCGCGGGGCACTTCGATGTCGTAAGGGACCCACGCAGTCATAACTGTCCAAGTGTCGGAGTCGCAGACTTGAAACGCCAGGCCCTGCAGCAGCAGCAGCAGCAGCAGCAGCAGCAGCAGCAGCAGCAGCAGCGGCAGCCGCAGCAGAGCAGCAGCAGCAGAGGCAGCCGCAGCGCGCGAAATGGGTTGTCTTTTGCAGTCTTTTTAATCCTAAATAACAAATAAACTTCAAATAAAAGAAATGCAACAGAGAGGAACTCAGGAGTCCGCAGGATCGCAGCAGCGGCGCTGCTGCGGCGCCCGCGGCTGCAGCAGCAGCGGCAGCAGCAGCAGCGGCAGCAGCGCGAGCGGCAGCTTTCCTGTACACAGTTGAATTATTTTGTTTGCTTTCTTCTTTTTTATTTATTTTATTTATTAAAATGCATTTAAAAAGAGACAAAGGGCCCCACCATCTGCTTCTCCACCCCCGTGGCCAGCCGCGAGCGTTTTGTTGCAAATCCGTTCTTGATGCTGTCGGGCGACAGCAGCGGCGCGTTCGCGATGCGCAGCTGCTGGTGCTGCTGGTGCTGCTGCTGCTGCTGCTGCTGCTGCTGCTGCTGCTGCTGCTTGGAAAGGGCAACGAACTTCTCTAAACCGCTCAGGACTTGAGCTGCGGCCTCTGCTGACATGCTCGCGCGCAGGCGAGTCGCCTCCTGCTGCAGAGCCTTCAGAAAGCCAGCATTCACCACGTACCTGCAGCAGCAGCAGCAGCAGCAGCAGCAGCAAAGCAGCACTTCTGGCAGCAGTAGCAGCAGCAGTGGTAGCAGTGGCAGCTGCAGGATCCGCGAGAGTTGCAGCAATGGTAGCAGCTGCAGCAGAGGAGGCACTGACGGTAGCAGCAGCAGCGGCCTTAGCAGCTAGCTCTAAAGAAGCAGCAGCAGCAGCAGCAGCAGCAGCACAGAGCAGCAACAGAAGCATTCCGCGCAGCAGCCTGCCAAGCAGCGCGAGCAGCAGCAGCAGCAATCTGCTGCAGCTGCTGCTGCTAAGCCGCAGAGCCAAACCCACCAGGTCTCGCCTTGGCTTAGGGGGGTCATACTTCCTCTTTGCCAGACTTCCCACAGCTGCAGCCAGGGGAAGTCCTGCGGACAACTGCCTGGCTGCTGCTGCTGCTGCTGCTGCTGCTGCTGCTGCTGCTGTTCATTGCCGGGGCCCTGGGGGGCCCCCGGCGAGGCTGCGCCGCCCAGGGCTTCTCTGAGTCTTGTCATGTTTTGAGTTTGGTTGCTGTTGCTGTTGCTGCGCTGCTGCGGAAACGCGCACGCCCGCTGCGGCTGGCGGCCCTGCTGCAGCTGCTGCTGCTGCTGCTGCTGCTGCTGTCGAATCAGCAGCAGCCTGCGCAGCTCTGCTGCGTCTCGTGGCCCTCGAAAGCCCCAGAGGCCCTAAAGAGCCCCGCCAGAAGAGCGGAGGGCCCCCAGAGTTGGCTGCAGAGGCGGCGGCGGAGGCAGCAAGGTGTTGGGTGGCATGCTCTTGCTGCGGTATATGGGGGGCCCCTCGCGCTTTCGAGGAAGCAGAAGTTGAACAAGAAAAGGTTTTTTATTTTCTTTTTCGAAAACTGAGTTTCTGCAGCGCCGCGGCCGGTGGGGGCTGACAAGTGAGCGCACGGGGCTGCAGCAGCGGCTGCAGCAGCAGCAGCAGACTTTGGTGCGCCTCAAAGAAGCCTTTCGAAGCAGCAATTTAAATCTTTCTTACTTTTTGCAAATAAAAGCCTCCGAGTTCTTCTTGGAGCTCCGAAACGCTGCAGATCCCGCCCCGGGCAGCTGCTGCTTCCCGGGGCTGGCGGGTCCGCCCAGCAGCTTTCCTGCGGCCTTCGCCCTTCCCAGGCCAAAAACTCTCCACTAATTCAAATTTATATTTCATTTAACTTCAATTGAGCCAAACAAAGTCCTCTTAGCCGATTCTGCGCGGCGCGGACCGCGCCGCGCGCTGCGCCTCGCGGCGCTGCTGCTGCTGCTGGTGCTGCTGCTGCTGCTGCTGCTGCAGCTTCGCAGCGAAACACGCAGCACGCAGTTCACTCAAGGCCTAGCGAGTCACTAGGCGCCTGCAGGCGGCAGCAGCAGCAGCAGCAGCAGCAGACGGGCCAGCAGCAGCCCCCGTTTGTCCAGCGGCAGGCGCCTGCTGCAGCGCAGCGAGCAGCAGCGCGTCTTGCAGCTCTCGCCAGGGCCAAACGCCCCGGGCAGCAGCAGCTGCTGCTGCAGCTGTGCAGCAGCAGCTGCTGCAGCACTTAGGCAGTTCTGTGGGGCCGGGTAGAAGCAGCAAAAGGCTGCAGTGCTGAGCAGCAGCAGCCAAGTGGCCCAGCTGCAGTCCTGCGGGAATTAGTTTAGTGGTCCAGTGGACCAACAGCTGCAACTTAAGAGGAGACAGCCTCTGGTGTTATTTAGTTTTCATTTATTAATAGAGAGCAGCTGCACTTTCTGTTCACGTGGCCAACTAAACGAAACAAAACAAATAAATAACTTATTGCTCAACACTCCCTGCTGCTGCTGCTGCTGCTGCTGCTGCTGCTGCTGCAGCAGGGGTGACCAGTGGTCCACTCGGTGGTCCACCGCTACCCCGCTGGCCCAGCGAAGGCCCGCGAGCGCAGGCGAGTCCGCCGCGCCCAGGCGAAGAGGCTGGCCTCTGTGATGCGGCCTCTGCCGTCTTCGGAGATGCGCTGCAGCAGCAGCAGCAGCTCGGCGTTGCCCAGCGGAGGTCTCATTCTGAAGAGATATTTTGAATTTAATTTCAAATTTAATTTCAAATTTAATTTCAAATTTAATTTCGAATTTAAACTTCAACTCTTTTCAACTCGAAGGCCACTGGGCCTCTCGGCTCACCCGCTGAGCGCCGCCTCCAGCTCCTGCGGCGACTGCGCGGAAGCAGAAGTTGTTGAAGAAACATTTAATTGAAAAACTTTGAATTATTTTAAATATTTATTTTTAAATATTTATTTCGCACAATTTGTCTGTCTCCGTCGGCGTCCAGGAACTCGAACAGCCGCCCCAGAGTCGCCCGCTGGTGCTGCGGATAGTCCTTTTTGTCGACCCCCAAAGAGCCCAAAAGAACAACAAATGCTTTGAAGTCTTCGAACTGCAAGTAGCCACTGCGCGCTGCGGTGTACGTACACCCGGAGGTTCCCAGCGCAGGATCTCGCGAACCTCTTTGTGACGTCCACAATGCGAAACCAGTCTTCCGCGAAGGTCTTTGCGTCTTCTTTGCTTTCCTGGAGGCCGCAAGAAGTGGAATATTTCCAAATTTAGTTTTAAATTCCTTTTTCTCACTGTTTCCGTTCTCGTGCACCTTATGATGTCCTCCATGGCCTGTCTCGACACCACGCCGGGGGCCTCTGAACGCAGCAGCGGCTGTTCGCGGGAAAGCTGCCACTAAAAGGACTTTTCAAATTCACCTGCATGCGGAAATCTCTCAGAGTGCTCCGCCAAACTTGAAAAAAGACTTCTGATGTAGGCCTGGGCCTCGCGGGGGAGCCGCCGGAAAGCTGCAAGGAGGCTTTGCCGCTGCACTGCTGCAGCATTTTCGATCTTGCCGCCCTGCGGGCCGCAGCAGCGAATTTGAAGTCCAATTTGCAAATTAAAAGTTTATTTGTTTCACTTGGTGCATTAAAAAGTCCAGAATCTGCGCGTCGCGCTGCAGAATGGCCTGGAGAAGCAAAAGGGAATTCCGAAAATTCAAAAATCCAAAAATTTCGCAAAGTCCCCACTTCGTCTTGCTCCGCCTCCACTGCTCTTATGGTTTTCGCACTGGCAAGAAAGTCCAGGTGAAATGCAGTCGTGAAGGTCCTCAGCAGCTGCAGCAGCAAACAACATATGAGTGACTTCAAGTCCGCGACTGCCAGCAGCAGCAGCAGCAGCAGCAGGACCAGCAGCAGCAGCAGCAGGACCAGCAGCAGCGGAAGCATCAGCAGCAGCAGCAGCAGCAGCAGCAGCAGCAGCAGCAGCAGGTGACCCTTGTCCAGGTGAAGAAGGAGGCGGCGAGGGGCAGGAAGGTGAGTGGGTAGGCCCAGTGACCATTGGTCCACCAGATGTAGCGGGAGCCGTTCTCTTGGGCGCAGCAGCACAACAGCAGCACGGCAGTGTAGGCTGCGTGGAAGAACAGCAGCAGCTGCAGCAGCCGCCGGCAGTAGCGGGGGTCTAAGCCTGGAAGTGCAGCAGCAAAGAGGCTGCTGGGGGCTCAAAGGACTCACTGCCGAAGGGGAAGAGAGCAGCAGTTCGATTCACTGTCTGCGGGAGTCTCAGTTGCTGCTGCTGCTGCAGCGCAGCAGCAGCAAACCCAACTTACCCGCTCCCGCGGCCACTTCTTCACCGTGGCCAGCGGCCTGCAGCAAGTCCAGCAGCTGCAGCAGCAGCACGAAGGGTGTCAGTGAAGAGCTGCTTACATGTCGTCAATGGGGCAGTGAAGGGCCCCCTGGGGCCCCCGAAGAGCGCCAGGAGGGCCCCCGAGTCGGGCCGGAGTTTGGAGTCGACGAAGGTGAGGAAGGCGAAGGCCAAGGAAGTGAGCAGCAGCAGCAAGAAAGCAGCAGCAGCCATGAAGGCAATGACTTCTCTGCCGGAGAGGGCGAGGGCGGGCCGCAGCAGCAGCAGCAGCAGCAGCGCGAGGACGAGGACGCTGGGGGGCAGCTCCACCATTGCTGCCAAGCTTTCTCCAAAACAATAATTCAAATAAGCAGCAAAAGAAAAGACTGGAGAGCCCGGCTGCTGCAGCCTGGGCCTGGGGAGGAGGGGGTTTGCGGCGAAGAGGAAGCGCTGGCGCAGCGCCCAGTGCTGCAGCGCCTGCTGCAGCTGCGCGGCAGCAGCAGGCTGCAGCGCTGCTGCTGCTGCTGCTGCTGCTGCTGCCTGCAGCTCCGCCTCCGGCTTCGCGTCCAGCTGCTGCAGCTGCTGCATCGTGCGCTGCCCCAGCGCCGTGAGCGCAGCCACCTGCAGCAAAAAGGCCAGCATTACCATGAAGATCAAAACGTGAATAGTTTCGAAAGTTTCCGTCAAGTGCGTGGGCGGCCGCGGCTCTTCGCCGCGGGCCTCCGCCTCAGCCACTGCGGCCTCTTCCGTCTTGGACACTCCCAAGTACTTGTCGTTCAGCTTTCGCGCGGCCCCCAGCCGCACGGCGGCGTACAGGAACAGGCTGATGAAGCCGAGGATGGTGAGTTCCTTGAAGGCGCAGTTCAGCATTTCTTGCAGCTTCAAGAGCCGTCTTCGTCTTAAAAACTCTTCAAAAGTCCCCACAAATGCTTCAAACGCCACTGACAACAAGATTATCGCCACAAACAGCCCCACGGCCACCCAGTTCTCCACGTATTCCTCCCGCGTCTCGGCCTTCGCGCCCGCCTCTGCCTGCTCCAAACTGCATGCAACTTCGGAATCCGCAGCAAAACAGCTTTTATACTCACTTGGACTTGCAGAAAGCTGCACGGCTGGTCGAAGCGGCAGTCTTGCGGCGCTTTCCCCTGCGCCTGCACGCCCAGACAGACGGCCAGCTGCACGCAGAACGCAGCGGCCACTCTGTCCCACCGCCACGCCATGGCAGCGCGGGCGCATTTGAATCCGATCCGCTTCAATTTATTAATTAATCTAAAGATCAGCTCGTCTCAGCCGCAGATCGCGGATTCGCTCCTGCAAACGCGGCGGATGTGGCGGCGCTGAGTCGCAGTGCCGCCGCGCACGAGTGCGCTGTACAGACTCGCCGGCGCGTCAACAAAATCAGAATCCCGCTTCAAACTCTAACAAATTCTGGTAATTAAAGCTTTTTAGAAAACAACAAATAGGTGTATTGACGCTGATCACCGGAAAGCTGCGCCAGATCCAGCAGGAACTCCGCAGCTTGTCGTCGCGGGAGCGATGCAGAGCAGCAACAGAAGAAACGGGAAGAACACAAAGACAGATCCAACGGATCTTTTGAACGAAAACGCCTGAAGCAGCTTTAGGGTCAAATAACATTGCTGTTGTTCCCGCAGTGCAGGAAGTCCGGCTGCAGCAGGTTCATAGACTGGCTCGCAGAGCTCCAATTGACGCGCTGCAGCAGCAGCGGCGCTGCTGCTGCTGCTGTTTCATCTTTCTAGCTGCAGCAGGCTGCATGCAAAAGCGCTTTAGCCTCGTGCCTGAGGAGTAACTAGTGATCGGCCCGCTGCAGGGCTGGGCTTGTGGGGTGCTGCTAATCGCAGCAGCAGCTGCTGCTGCGCCTTTCACAAGGGCGCAGCAGCAGCTGCTGCGATCTGCTGCAGTCCTTAACAAAGGCAATTCTAATGAACTAGAGGGGCTCTTCAGAAAGAGGCGCGGGGCCTCCAGGGCTTTCGCGTTTGCTGTAAGTGGTGTTTGTTTCAGGTCACTTGGCGTTGCTGCGAGCACTAAATTGGGCCTTTAAGAGTTCATCTTAGTGCAAAAATTAAAATAAATTAATTTATTTCAGTTTTATTTCAATTTAATCCGCAAATGAGGCCAAGGCCTTCGCAGGACAGCAGCCCCAACCATGAGGCCCTGGCTAGGGCTGGCTGGCCCACTCGCTCGGGGGGCCCCTGCGAGGGGCCGGCCACCCAGCAGCAGCAGCAGCAGCAGCAGCAGCGGCAGCAGCAGCAGCAGCAGCAGCAGCAGCAGTAGTAGTAGTTTAAAATTGGAGTTTGCTGCTGCTGCTTTCCTGCATACTGAGCAGGACCGGGAGCTGGGCGAGAGATCCGCGAGGGCTCCTTGAAAGGATTCAAGCTGCGGTGTACAGCATCTGCTGGCCCCGCGGCTGCATTCCGCGGCTTAGTTTGTTTTTTTGGAAAGCATTTTGAGTTTAAGTTCCTTTTAAAAAGACAAAGCGGCTCGAAACTGCGCGGAAGGCGCTGGATCGCGCAGCAGCCTGCTGCAGCGCCGCAGCCCCTCCGCAGTCACTTCGCGTGCTGCTGCTGTGCTGCGCCTTGCGGGCTGAAACTGCAGCAAAGAATTCATTTTTGCCCTTCAAAAGGTGTTTAGGAGCTGCTGAGTGGCTTTCTGAACGCCTTAGACGAGTCTTGCGCCGCGGCTTCCAGCCTGCTGCCGCACTTCTTGCAAACCCGGGTGATCCTGCTGATCCTGCGGACTTGCAGGTCTAGTGCCTTCGCAAAGAGCTTTATTTGACTTATTTTAAAGAGCTTTTGCGTTTTTAGACCTCGGAAACCCCAGGGCTCGCCGTGGGAGCGCCGCCGGGCTGTTCCGTTCACAAGTGGGACTGCAGCGCCGAAGACCATGACTTGTGCTTTCTTTCTTTGATTCGCCCAAGTGAAAAGACTGGAGGGACAATGCCCGCTGAAGAAGCGCAGGAAAGCCACGCCGAGGGCTCAGCGAAACAGCCCAACGGGAAAGCTGCAGCAGCAGCACCAGCAGCAGCAGCAGCAGCAGCAGCAGCAGCAGCAGCAGCAGCAGCAGCAAATTCGAACGCAACTCGAGAGACGAAGGAAAAGACAGACGCAGCTCTTCAAAAGCCGCCACAGACCGACAGCAGCCCCAAGCCTTTGCCGGAGCCGAACTTTCAGCACCGCAAAACGCGAGACAGAATAAGAAGGGCCAAGAAGCAGCACCGGTGAGTTTTCCAGTTATGGAAAGCAGCAAAGTCAGGCAATTAAAGCTGCGGCAGCAGCAGAAAGCTCGAAGCAGCAGCAGAAAGCTCGACAAACCGGCAGCGGAGTGCAGAAAGCTGCAGCTGCAGCAGCAGCAGCAGCAGCAGAAAGCTGCAGCAGCAGCAGCAGCAGCAGCAGCAGAAAGCTGCAGCTCCAGAGTCGCTGCTTGGCTGCAGAGGAGATATCCACTGGAGCGAATGGAGCAAATTCAGATATGCAGAAACGGACTTCTGCGAAAGGTCGATGCACATTCGTGAAAACCTCCCCAGGATCTACAAGGCGAACACCACTCTTGTGGGTGCGTCTGGCCTCTCTCTGCCTCCATTTTTTAGCCAAATATCATTATTTGGTCAATTTTGAAACATTTGGGTCCATTTTGATGCAGTATTCCTTTTCTTTTCCCTCAGATTCTCTCTGACGAATGGCGGGGTCGGTGGCTGTTGTGGCGCCCGCATTGCCAGCGCTGCTGCGGCTGTTTTCCCGTTTTTATTGCTTATTTGTTTTCATTTTTAGTTTTCTTTTGCGTTTCAGACTTTATTCGCAACTACGAAGTCCCCGGGAGGCCTGTGCTGCTGTGCGGGTGGATGGAGGACTGGCCGGCGATGCGCCGCTGGGATATCGAAAGCCTGCGGCGCGCCTACAGGACGGCGAAGTTCAAAGTTGGAGAAAAAGACAATGGAGATAAAATAAAACTCAAAATTGTGCGCGAAGAGAACTTTGGCGGAGTTTTCCAAGAGGCTGGGGAGTTCGTGTTGCTGCTGCGTTTGTCGTGGGACTGTGGACTGATCCTTTTGAATTCTCCCGATCCTTCTTTTTTTAATTAATTAGTTCATTTATTTTGAATTCTCCAGATCCTTCTTTTTTAATTTATTTATTTATTTATTTTGTAGCTTTGTGTTGTCTGTGGCTGCTCAGAAGTACTTCATTGACTATTTGAAACAGCAAAACGACGACTCGCCGCTTTACCTCTTCGAGTCTGCAGTGGAGGACAAGGCGAACACATGGTGAGTGCAGCCGCAAGTGCCGCATGCAACTAAAAAAGAAAATAAAAATAAAAATAAAAAATAAATTAAAATCTTTTCAGTTTTTTATTTTATTTTCTGCTTTATTTGACTTCTTTTGTGCGCAGCGGCTTGTTGAATGACTGGCGAGTGCCTGAACTCTTCCCCGTGGACCTGCACGCCATCGTGGGAGAAGAGCGGCGGCCCCCGTGAGCTTCTGTGGCCTTCATAGGAGTTAAAAATGGAAATGTTTGCAAAATTAGTTCAAAATTAGTTCAAATAAATCCAAAAAAGGACCATTTAAGGCCCTTTTTCTCCTTTTCTGTCTTCTTCTTGCTGCAGCTACCGCTGGTTCTGCATTGGCCCCAAAAGAAGCGGCACTACTGTCCACACAGACCCCCTAGGCACAGCGGCCTGGAACGCAGTGACTTCGGGCTACAAGCGGTGGGCCATTTGGGGATAAGTTGCTGCTGCTGCCTGCTGCAGTAGGGCACTTGGGGGCCCCCAGGGGCCCCCGGGGGCCCCCAGGGGCCCCCGGGGGCGCTCAGGGGCCCCCAGGGGCCCCCGGGGGCCCCCAGGGGCCTCCAGGGGCGCTCAGGGGCCCCCAGGGGCCCCCGGGGGCCCCCAGGGGCCCCCAAGGGCCCCCGGGGTTAGTTTTGCGCAGAGTTGCGGGGCTTTCCGAGCTCCAGTGGCTGCCAGTGGCGGCTGAGACCTCAGCGAGCGTTTGGGGGAGTTTGGGTTTGCGGGGAAGTCCGGGAGTGGCGAAGTGGCTGTGGGGCGGTGGCTGCAGGTGGGCTTTATTTCCCCCGGAGACTTCGAAGGAAATAGTGAAGGGAAAACACCTCTTGAAGGCCGGAGAAGACGACGAGCCAATTATGTGGTTCGACAAGCTTTTGCCGCGCATCAAGGAGAAGTATCCTGAGACGGAAGTCTACGAGGTGAGCGCAGCAGCGGGGAAAGCCGCCGATCTGCGCATTTCTTGGCCTTTTTTTGTCTTTTAATTAATTTAATAAACTCTTAAAACCAAAGTAAACCCTTTGGGGGCCCCCAGGGGCCCCCAGGGGCCCCCAAAGGGTTTACTTTGCTGCAGCAACTCGCTGCAAGTTGCACTTTGCAAGTGGAAAGCCGTGCGCTTAAATGGTTCTTTTTGGGATTTAATTTGTTTAATTTATTCTTTTTGGCGCTGCAGCGCATGCAGCTTCCCGTGGAAACCATTCCCTGCCCCAACTGGTGCATGCATTCCTGAACAGATGACGCGCATGCCTGCATGCATGCACGCACGCATGCATGCATGCATGCGCAGCCCCGAACACCGAATTGTTTGCAAAATTGCTTATAAAAGTGGAAATAAGGGAATAAATATTATTATTTTAAACCTTTGGGGCCGCTGGGTGCTGCGTGCGGCGCGCAGTGCGTGCAGCGGCCGGGGGAAATCATCTTCGTGCCGCCCAACTGGTGGCACGCAGTGCTGAATTTGGCCGACTGCGTCGCCTGCACTCAAAACTTTTCTTCTTTTGGCTTTCTGGGCGCCGCCTGGCGCAAACTGCGGCGGGGGCGCCGCCGGCTGGCCGCCCAGTGGCTCGCGCGCCTCCAGCAGTTCTTTCCCGAGAAAGAAATCGCTGGACAGCTCCTACAGCTCAACCAGTGAGGGAGACGCTGCTGCAGCAACTGCTGCAGCAACTGCTGCAGCAAGGGCTGCAGCAACTGCTGCAGCAAGGGCTGCAGCAACTGCTGCAGCAAGGGCTGCAGCAAGTGCTGCAGCAACTGCTGCAGCAACTGCTGCAGCAAGGGTTGCAGCACAGAAAGCGCTGCAGCAAGTGCTGTGGCAAGTGCTGCAGTAAGTGCTGCAGCAAGTGCTGCAGCAAGTGCTGCAGCAACTGCTGCAGCAACTGCTGCAGTCAAATGCTGCAGCAAGTGCTGCAGCAAGTGCAAGTGCTGCAGCAAGTGCTGCAGCAAGTGCTGCAGCTGAATGCGTGTTGCAGTTGAAGTTGGTTTGGGTTTGTTGGCCTCAGGCTGGACGGCTGGGAGGTGCGGTCGGGGAAGTTTTGCCGCGTGCGTGCGGCGAGCGGCTTCGCGACGGACGCGAGCAGCAGCAGCAGCAGCAGCAGCAGCAGCAGCAGCAGCAGCAGCAGCGCGTCTTCAGACGACGAAGACGAGCTGGCCGAGGTGCAGCAAACTGTGCAGCGCATGCGCAGCAGCATCCCCCCCGAGGCCTGGAAAGCTTACTTCCCGCAGGGGCCCCACAGCCTGCCGCAGCAGAAGACCCCGCTGGCCCGGCTGACGGGGTCTTGGGAAAAAAACGGAGTTGAAGCAGCAGCAAAAACCCAAGTTCAAGCGGCCCCTGCTGCTGCTGCTGCTGCTGCTGCTGCTGCTGCTGCTGCTGCTGACGGCAAGCGACAGAAAACGCTGTCTTTGCTTTAGTGGGAAGAAAGCAGCAAAAAGCCAAGTTCAAGCGGCCCCCCCTGCTGCTGCTGCTGCTGCTGCTGCTGCTGCTGCTGCTGCTGACGGCAAGCGACAGAAAACGCTGTCTTTGCTTTAGTGGAGGCGAAAGCAGCAAAAACCCAAGTTCAAGCGGGCCCCTTTGCTGCTGCTGCTGCTGCTGCTGCTGCTGCTGCTGCTGCTGCTGGCGGCAAGCGACAGAAAACGCTGTCTTTGCTTTAGTGGAGGCGACACTCTGGACACTGCGGGGAAACATTTCAAATTTAAATGAAAGCGAAACTGGGGTGTACGTACACCGCAGCTGCGCGCAGCTGCGGTGTACGTACACCGCAGCGCGGGCAGCTCGCTGCGGTGTACGTACACCGCAGCGCGGGCAGCTCGCTGCTGCTGCTGCTTCGGCGATTTAAGTTGGGAGAAATGCATTAATTGTTTTCAACTTTTGCAATGGAAAAAGTCCAAACAAAGAAGCGAAACAAATGCACTTCCCCTTCTTGCAACACAACAGTCAGGGAAGACCCCCTGCTGCTGCTGCTGCTGCTGCTGCTGCTGCTGCTGCTGCTGCAGGCAGCGACTGCAGCAGCTTTCTGCGCACAGCGTCCGTGCGCGCCGCGGCGTCTTGTCTTCGCTTTTGCTGCGCCAAGTGCTGCAGACTCTTGAGGGGAAAATAATTATTTTGTTCTCTAAAAACTACGGGAAAAGGCAGTTTTGCTGCTGCTGCTTTGAAGGCCCGGAAGTTCGGCGCCTGCGGCAGCAAACTTTCGAATGGACTTGGCTGCGGAATGTGAAACAACACGCGCCCTGAGCAGCACACCACGCAGCCACCAAACCACCAGCTGCAGCAGCAGCTGCAGCAGGAACTGCAGCACGAGCTGCAGCAGCAGCTGCAGCAGCAGCTGCAGGAGGAGATGCAGCAGGAGCTGCAGCAGGAACTGCAGCAGGAACTGCAGCAAGAACTGCAGCAGGAACTGCAGCAGGAACTGCAGCAAGAACTGCAGCAGGAACTGCAGCAGGAACTGCAGCAGGAGCTGCAGCAGGAGCTGCAGCAGGAGCTGCAGCAGGAGCTGCAGCAGGGACTGCAGCAGGAGCTGCAGCAGCAGCAGCAGCAAAGAAGCAAAGGAAATACCTGCAGGGACTCTGGCCACGAAGTGGTCTATGGCCCCCTTGCCCTGCCCCATCTTCACTCCTTCTGCTTTTCGCGTCACTGGGTAAGTTGCATGCACTGTCTGCAGCAGTTCTTTCGAGCGGCCCAAGTAGCTGCATGCATGCGCAGCAGCAGCCCGCAAGCCTGCTGCTGCAGCGCAGCAGCAAGCCTGCTGCTGCAGCGCAGCAGCAAGCCTGCTGCTGCAGCGCAGCAGCAGCGCGCTGCAGCGCAGCAGCAGCGCGCTGCAGCGCAGCAGCAGCCACGCGCTGCTGCGGCGCAGCAGCAGCGACGGACTGCTGCGCCGCAGCAGCTTGCTGCTGCGATGCACGCGAGTGCTGCACAGCCAGCTAGCTGCTGCGCTGCAGCTAGCTGCTGCGCTGCAGCTAGCTGCTGCGCTGCAGCTAGCTGCTGCGCTGCAGCTAGCCGGCGCAGCAGCTAGCTGGCCTTGTGGCCTTATGGGCCTTTTAGAACTTCCGGAAAGAAGCAAAGTTGGGAGGACATGAGTTGAAGCAGCAGCAGCTTTCACGTAAGAAGCAACCAGACTCAATTTCCCACCATTATTGAAAACTAATTAGCAAAAAAATGCAAATAAATTCAAATAAATGCATTTATTGTGTCAGAGAGCCCCAGCATTCCTGGAAAGTGCTGCTGCGGCCCCGCCGCAGCACGCAGGGTCACCCAGCAGCAGCAGCAGCAGCAGCAGCAGCAGCAGCAGCAGCAGCGGCTCTCACCGCCGCAGCGTCCTCCTGGCCTGCTCGAGCTGCTGCTCCGTGACTCTGTGGGGCGCTGCAGCCACGAGGGTCTTCCCCAGCTTCACTTCGGGCTCGAGCAGCGGCACAATGCGCCCCTTGGGGCACTTTATGCGCACTTGCTGCGGCGGCTTGAAGCGCAGCGGCGGCATTTGGCATTCGAAATGCGGCTAAGTCGGAGCGGCCATGGAGGCTGGGAAAAAAGGGCAAAAGCCGCGCCTGTGCGGCCGCTGGGGCTGGGAAGATCGCGCGGGAAAGCGGGCAAAGGCCGGGCGAACTGCAGCGCGCGCGTGCACTCCGAGTCAGTAAAAACGCCATTTCTCGCAATTATTTGTCCCTAATTAATGCTTTTCGGATTAATAGAGCTCGCAGTGAAGGGGCTGCCGAAGACTGCCGACAGCCCGAGCGCAGACTTGCATGCGCAGCTGAAACTGCAGCTGAGAACGCCAACGGAAAGTCAGGCTAGTTAGGCTCGTGTGCAACTAAATAGACCAATTAACTGCAACAAATTAAGAATAAAAGCCAGAAAAAGAACAAATTGATAACTGTGGCTGGTCTTTAGCGCCTCATTAAGACAGAGGGCTGTTCGCCAATGTGCGCGGCAGTGTTCTTCTCCAGCCGCTCACTCGCAGGCACATGAGAATCCCTGAGCGAATGGCAGAAATGGCAAAACGCCAATTATACAAATGAATAATTTACATTAAATTAATTAAAGAAAAAAAAAAGAAAAATGAAAGCAAAAAGAGCACACCAGATGGGACTCGAACCCACAACCTTAGCCTTAGGAGGGCTACGCGCTATCCATTGCGCCACTGGTGCTCAAGTTGACCACTCGAAATGCGATCTGCATCATGTTGCAAATAAAGTTGCATTAAAATGGAATTATTTTTCCAGAAAGTTCTCACCAGCCTTTTGAAAAGAGAAAATAACTTCAAATGCGCACAAGGAGTCAAAAGGAGCACACCAGATGGGACTCGAACCCACAACCTTAGCCTTAGGAGGGCTACGCGCTATCCATTGCGCCACTGGTGCTCGAAATCCCGGGCCTTTATTAATCGGTTTTATATGATAAAGGCTCCTAAAAGTACTTTTATTAATCATTTTTTCATGATTAAGCCTTCTAGAAGCATCAATTTGAGCCATTTTTGAACAATTGTTGCCTCCAAGTGGAATAAACTGGAACGCCGTACACTGAAACGGCCATTTGCTTGAATGGGCTTTTATTCTGCAAAAGCTGCAGAGGCAGCCAGACCTGTACTATCAGCAGAATTAATCCTTTAAAAAGATGCAGCTACTGTGAGTCTTAATATTCAATTGCCTTTAATCCGCAGCAGAAGAGTCGGCGCGAGAGCCCGCAGTTGCTGTGCTGCTGCTTATAAAGTTGCTGCCAAACTGCTGCAGAGTTTCACTCCTGAGAACGCCTACTCGGGACAAAAATGAAGTTTAAGTCTAAAGACTTAGTCTGGTGCTTCTGCCAAAAGTGAGACACCGCAGTAACCCCTAAAGGCTCCACCACGGCAGGGCCAAGAAGCCAAAGTTCGGAGCGGACTTGTGCAAATAAGTGGCATATATAATGAAGCCGCTTTAGCAGCACTTTCTGTTCTGTGCAGCGCTGCAGCAAGCGGGGCGGGCCAGAGGGCTGCAGGGCTTCGTTCTAGAACTCAGGGTGAGGCACTGTCTCGGGCAAAGTGTGCGCCACTTCCTTCACCTTTGCGAGAAGTTCGCTGAGAAGCTGGCGGTGGCTGGGCTGCACAACAGTGGCCATTATGTCTTCTAGAGAAGGCCAAACGAGAGAGCTGAGGAGCCCGTCGAGCGTCCACAGCAGCACTGAGGCAGCCCCGCCAAGAGAGTCCCAAAGGACCCACAGGCCCTTATCCACGGCGCACAGCGCGCGAACCACCGACACTGCCGCGTCTTCCGGCAAGTGGGGCCTGCAGAACTCAAATATAAACAAAACCTGGCCACAGAGCACTTGAAACGGCAGCAGCAGCAGCAGCAGCAGCAGCAGCAGCAGCAGCAGCAGCAGCAGCAGGAAACTTGAATTGGGGATGCCGAAGCGTCGACTCACGCCAGCATAAACGCGCAAGTCCGTACGCAGCCGTATACCCCAGCAGCCAACAAAATGTAGCCGAGAGTGGAGAAGACGGGGCATATCAGTTTACTCCAAACAGCCCTCAGCAGAAAAGCCCTGCAAGCACCACACTGGGTTTGGCGCAGCTTTCCATGCCCGCTTTTCTAATTAGAAAGTTAATGCCACAGATATCCTCTTCAACAAATAGCTGGTAGGCTCTTTTGCGAAGATTAGTGTGAATGCTGTGGCTCTGCTCTCCCTGTAGCTTTTTTCTTTCAGAGTCACTCCTCTTTGCCCGCATCCATAGTGTGATCTGTTGCACTGAAGTGATTTCAAGGAGCTCCACAGCACTACACAGCCTAAATTAATTTATTTAACATTATGCCTGACTGCTTTATATCCCTAGGCGGCCTTCAGTGCGTGTTTGAGGCAACTTTGAAGCCATGCAGCTTGAAGGGCTGCAGCTGTGAAAGCTTGAACAGCCTTGAGCAGCAGCAGACAACGTACGCGAAAGCTATCCATTCCGCCAGCGTCAGAACGGAAACAATCCAAGACAAATATAATAAGCAGCTCTGGCCGCAAGAGTCGTGAGGAAACACCAGCTTTTCGGTGGCGAAAACGTGCCGCACAAGATTCTGAAACCAGGAAAGCTGAAACACAGAAGCTGCGAAGCCCCGGAAACACCACAAGCACGGGAAGCAGCAACGAGGATTTAAAAACGCATGCAATCAGTTTTAGAGAAACACTCGGGTGGAAATAAGCTGATCTATCTACTAATGGCCCCCTGGGGAGGACACCACACGCGAGCTGAAACTGATGTAGTACAACAAGGAAAGCTGAGGGCGAAATAGGCCTTTCAAGCTCACGAATTCGAATGGGAAGAAACTTTTGTGCGCCGGAAGCTGCGTTTTTCTCCCTCTGAAAACTCATATTTACGTTAATTGTGAATATTGCATGTGCGCACAGCCACGCAGAAACCATCACCGCTGCCGCTAAGGCCCTAGCGAGCTTCATTTCCGTTCCCTTCAAGTGCAGATATATTTGTTTTTTAATATTTATTAACGCTAGGCTAAGCAGTGTGCGAAGGTTTGGCCCTGGAAACGGGGGACCCGCGCAGAACCCACGCGCTCCCTGGCTTGTGTTCACCCCCCAGAAAGACAACGGGATTAAGGCAACTCTCTGCAGCCGAGAGTTTCGAGATTGTGAAGCCTCGCTAAGGACAAAGGAGAACTGAAAGGAGAAAGCTATGAGCCTAAATGAAGGGCTGGCGGCGAAGAGTCATGCGAATGGTCAGCGATTCAACTAATTCAACTTGCAAGGGAGCGCCGTTGCAACGGAGAGCAGCAGTTTCTCCCCATCCGCCCTTTAAATGAGTAAGATTTCAAGTTGAAAAACAGTGGCAAGATAATCTCACTATTTGCTGCACCTGTTGTTCTTAACTCCGCAGTTGGGCCCGAGCGAGACGCGCCCGTTGGTGGCGGCTGCGGTCCGCGTAGGTGCTGTGGCCCTGCCCCCAGCTTCCCTCCCTCGCCTCGAAATGTTTGCTTTTTAAGTCTAATTTCCTTCTTTTAAGTTCAAAGGCGCCGCTGCTAGAGGGCCTTTAGCGCCTTCGTCGCCGACTCGCGGGCTCTCACTTCCTGAACGGCAGCCCCACGCAATTCCAGTGCAAAGGTGCACATTATTCTCCGCAGCACTTCACCAGAAAGCCGGACGGGGTCCAAAAAGGCCATCTAACTTTGATATTTTCGCTGTTCTCCCCTGAAGACTGGAGAACCCGGCTGCTAGGGTGAAGGCCAGCAGCCAGGGTGACTCTCTTGAGGAGCAGCAGCAGCGGGCCCTCCCCCCAGGGTTTGTCTTCGGCGATTCGGCTGTTCTGGAAGTGCTTCAGGCACTGAGACTCCGATGTATGGGGACTTGGGCAGCAGCTGCAGCAGCTGCAGCAGCTAAGGGGTGCTTCCCCAGCCCTCGCGTCCCCCGCGGCTGGCCCAGAAGAGCTGAATCCGCGGGCGGAAAGGACTTTTGGGCCAAATTTTGAGATGTAAAAGACAATGGACTTTGCTGAAGGGCCAGAGCTCTCTGCTGTGGTGGCTGAGGAGGTCCCGCCTCTCGCGTTTCCTTCCATCGGCTGCCTCCAGCTCCGCCGCATTATTGACATTCCCTTTGCCTTCCCCTCCGCTGCTGGCCCTGCCAAGGAGTGGCAGCAGCAGCAGCAGCCCTACAGCGCTGCGAGGAGCGACGGCGACGAGCCAGCAGCAGCAGCAGCAGCAGCAGCAGCAGCAGCAGCAGCAGCAGGCGACGCGTTCAGCGCCTCGAAGGCCCCGCAGCCGCCGCCGCCGCCCCAAGAGCAAGGTGTTTCCTTGTTGTCTGGGCTGCTGCGGCGGCTGAGGAGGCAGCCGCAGCGAGAGCAGCAGCAGCAGCAGCAGCAGCAGCAGCAGCAGCAGCAGGGCAGTCTGGTTCAGCTGGAGCGGCTGGGCTTCGAGCTGCCCATCTGCGGAGTGCCCGCAGCAGCACAAGTCTGCGGGCGCTGGGGCCTCGCTGGGCGGCTGCAGACAGAGAGGGGCAGCAGCAGCATTTCTGTGGTTTCTTGGGAGGGCCGGCAGATATTCTTTTGGCTGCTGTGGCCCGGCTCTGCTGCTGCTGCTGCTGCTGCAGCAGGGGACGCGGCTCCTGCAGCAGCAGCAGCAGCAGCAGCAGCAGACGCAGCAGCTGCGCTGTTCGTGCTTACCGCAGATGAGGAAGTGCTGTCCTGCAGTTTGGTGGAGCGCTTTTCAGTTTTGGCTGCCACCTACAAGACAACTCCGCCGCGGACTGAGCTGCTGCTGCTGCCCCCGCTGAAGGCCCCCGCTGCTGCTGGCAGCCGCAGCAGCAGCAGCAGCAGCAGCAGCAGCAGGAGGGCGCAGCTCACGCCGCAGCCGCTGCTGCCGCTGCGGCGGCTGCTGCTGCCCAGAGAAGATGTCGTGCTGCAGTGGGTTGGGGACTGCCCCTGGGGCGTTTTGTTTCTTTGCTTCTGTTTGCAAACTAAGTACTGTGCCCTTTTGCTGCTGCACTCCGAGGCCATCCTCGCGCAGCAGCAGCAGGCCCTCGAGCAGCAGCAGCAGCAGCAAGGCGGCTCCGGCGAGGACGACGCAGCAGCAGCAGCAGCAGCAGCAGCAGCGCTGCCGGCTGCTGCTGCGAAGCTGCCGGCCGGGGCCTTCTCTTCGGCGTGGCTGCCCGCAGTTCCCTTCCCGCCCGCTGCGGTGTCTGTACACCCCAGCCTGCCCGTTGCTGTTGTTGTGGGGTTTAGTGCAGCAGAAAAAACTGTTTGGACGAGTTGGGTGCCTTTGCAGGGAATGGCTGGCGAGCTGGAGGCTGAGGGCGACAGCGAGGACTCCGACGCCGACGAAGCAGCAGCAGCAGCAGCGGGGGCTTGCTGCAGCAGCAGCAGCAGCAGCAGCAGCAGCAGCAGCGGCGAGCAGCAGCTCGAGTGGTCTCGCGGCCCCCAGCCAGTCGTCGCGGTGCTGCCCTCGCTGGACCTTCTGCGCTCCCTCGCAGCAAGACAGGCCCTGCAGGCCATGGACGCGCATCTGCTGCAGCAGCAGCAGCAGCAGCACCAGCAGCAGCAGCAGCAGCAGCAGGATGCAAGCTTGGCGCCTTGGTCCAGCGCGGACTGCCCAGAGTCTTTCTACAGGCCTGTCTTTCTGAGGCCAAGTGAACTGAAAGAAGAAGCAGAAAGATGGGTTGCTGCTGCAGAGGGGCAGACGCGGATGCCCAGAGAGGCAGCAGCAGCAGCAGCAGCAGCAGCAGCAGCAGCAGCGGGAGCAGGCAACGCGAAAGCGACGGACCCGCAGCAGCAGCAGCGGCAACACGAGGCCGCAGCAGCAGCAAAAGAGAGACGAGAACTGCTGCTTGCGCAGCTGCAGTACAACCTTGGTATGTCGCAGAAAGACGAAAAGAAGCAGCAGCAGCAGCAGCAGCAGCAGCAGCTGCAGCTGCAGCACGTTGCAATCAGCTCTTGTGGTGGCATTCTCGCATTGTCTTTCTCCTCTGACGAGCTGCTGCTGCTTCGCGTGACCCACGATGCACAACCAGCAAGCAGCAGCAGCAGCAGCAGCAGCAGCAGCAGCAGCAGCAGCAGCGGGCCTGCTTACTATGAGCCACTGGCTTTCCTTCCTGCCCCTTTTCTGCGGCATCTTCGGTCTCGCGCTGCCAAGAGCCCTTGGCAGCAGCAGCAGCAGCAGCACTCTGCTTCTGCTGCTGTGTCTCAGCAGCAGCAAAACAGCGAGGCGGCAGCACAGACCCGCAACCGCAGACATCCTTTGGAACAGCAGCAGCAGCAGCAGCAGCAGCAGCAGCAGCAGCAGCAGGCGGACGAGGAGGAGCGAGCGTGGCTGGAGGAAGAGGTGGCGCTGCTGCAGCTGCAAAAGTCTTCTCCGGATTTGCCTCTTTCAGCAGCATTTTTTGCTGGAGAAGCAAATGAGCTGCTGGTGCTGCTGTTCGGCCGCCGCGAGCCTCTTGACGCGCAGCAAGACCAAGAGCAGCAGCAGCAGCAGCAGCAGCAGCAGCAGCAAAGTGGCGCCGCAGCAGCTGCAGCAGCAGCTGACAGGGCGAGCCCGAGGGCTGCTGGCCCAGGAGGGCTGCTGTGTGTGGCCTTTGACTTGGACAGGAACAGTTTGCTGCTGTCACCGCAGCAGCAGGGGGAACCGGAGGCCTCGAAGCTCACGCTGGCCAGCAGCAGCAGCAGCAGCAGCAGCAGCAGCAGCAGCAGCAGCAGCAGCAGCAGCTTGTGGTGGGCAGCGTTTGACGGGTCAAAGGGGCCGCCCACGTTTCCCCTCGCTGTGCTGCACCCTTTGGAAGCAGCAAAGCCGCTGGCAGCAGCTGCTGCCAGCTCTCAGCAGCAAGAGGAGCAGACGCTGCTGCTGGTCACCGTTGAGGCCGCGGACCCCCACAGCAGCAGCAGCAGCAGCAGCAGCAGCAGCAGCAGCAAGAAGCAGCAGCAGCGGGAAAGGTTCCGCCTGTGTCTGTCTTCTTTGCTATGCGCCGATGTGGCCTGCTTTGCTGCTGCTGCTGCTGGCTGCGGGCGCTGGGGAGAAGCTGAGGCGCTGCTGCAGCAGTCGCTGTCTTTAGCGCGCCGCGCCCACGAGGACGCAGCAGCAGCAGCAGCAGCAGCAGCAGCAGCAGCAGCAGCAGCAGGGGGGTCGGACGTGGTGCTGCTGCGGTCGCAAGAAGAAGTAGAAAGGCTCGAGGAAGCTCTCGAGCAGCTGCAGCAGCAGAGGTGGCAGCAGCGAGGCAGGGACCCTGCTGCTGCTGCTGAGGATTTCCAGGTGAACTTGCTGCTGCTGCTGCTGCTGCAGCACACGCTCTCCTCGCTGCTGCTGCTGCAGCACCCGCTCTTCGCGTTGCTGCTGCTGCTGCAGCGCCTGCTTTCTGTCACCCCCCAGTTCTTTTTTCTTTTCTTCTTTTTGTCTCTTTCTCTCTTTCTTTTTCGTTCTTTTTTCCTCTTTTTTCTCTTTTCTTCTTTTTTTCTTTTCCCCTCTTTCTCTGTTTTCCTTTCATTACCATTTCTTTCGATCTTTTTGTTTTTTCCCTTTCGATCTCTCCTTTTCATTTTCTGTCTTTTCATCTTTTTATTTTTCTGTCTTTTCGTCTTTTTATTCCTTCCGTCTTTATTTCCTTTTATCTTTCCACTTTTCTCTTTTGTCTTTTCGCTTTTTTCTTTCTTTCTCATTTCCTTTGGATGCTTTCGCTGTTTAATTCGTGTGCATGCTGAAGAACTTAACCTGTAGGGTTTAGGGTTTAGGGTTTAGGGTTTAGGGTTTAGGGTTTAGGGTTTGGTTTCCTATTTGTTTTTTGTTGTAGTTGTATCCTTCTGCTGCTGCTGCTTCGCATGCACTTCTCTTTCCTTTTTCATTCGCCCCAACAGCTTCTTTTGCTTCGCTGCTTCTTATCCGTTGTCCTCATGTTTGTTTCGTCCACGATTGTTTGCTGCTGCTGTTGCTCTTGCTGCTGCTGCTGCTGCTGCTGCTGCTGCTGCTGCTCTTGCTGCTGCTGCTTTCCGTCTGCTTCGTCGCCAGCAAGACGCAGCGCCATCCTGCTGAGGCGCAGCCTCGGCCATCCAGCGGCTGTGAGGTCCCACGGCTGTTTGCTGCTGCTGTTGTCGAGCTTTGCTGCTGCTGCTGCAGGCCGTCTTCCGCTGTGCTGCAGCAGCAGAAAGAGCCGCGGGGGGGAGCTCAGACTGGCTGCTGCAGCAGGCGCTGCAGTATGAGCCCTTTGCAGAGGCAGCAGCAAATTCAGAAGGACCAGCAGCAGATGCAGCAGCAGTTGCAGCAGGAGCCTGGACGCCTCATCCCCTTCCGTTGCGCCGCCTTCGCCTGCTGCTGCATCGAGCGCAGCAGCAGCAGCAGCAGCAGCAGCAGCAGCAGCAGGCGGAGGGCGACGCAGGCTCCGCGCAGGTGAGCTGAGCGTTGCATCCACAGCAGCCACGTCCTGCTGCTGCAGCTACAGCAGCAGCAGCAGCAGCAAAGTTTCAAGGCTAGGCTTCTCTACCTGCTGTCCTGCTGCTGCTGCTGCTGTTGTCGCTTTCTAGTGCAGCAGGCCTTTAGCAAGGCTTCTTAAACTTGAGTCTCTTAGTCAGGTTTTGTGAAAGAGTTGCTCTTACCAGCCTCTCTTGTGCGCTTGTGACGCATCTGCAGGCTGCTGCTGCTGCTGCTGCTGCTGCTGCTGCTGAGCGGCTGCGGCGCTGCGAGGTCTTGCTGGCCCTCTCGGAGGCAGCAGGAAAGCTTCCTGGCCTTCAGAGCCTTCCATGCGAAGCGCCTGTGGCAGCAGCAGCAGCAGCAGCAGGGTCGTTGTCTCGCGCCGAAGGGAACTGCCCACTGCCGCTGAAGCAGCAGCAGCAGCAGCAGCAACAGCGGCAACAAGAGCAGCAGGAAGCTCTCGAGGGCGATGCAGCAATCTCGAGGGAGGTCAACATGCTGCTGCTGCAGCAGCTGCAGCAGGCTTTAGGCGTGCTTTTGAGGAGTCCGTCTGCTGCTGCTGCTGCTGGGGAAGTTTCTTTCGTGCTGCAGTTGGCCCGCATTTTTGCTGCTCACGGCCAAACTCTTGCTGTGGAGCTGCTGCTGCAGCAGCACCCCCGGCTGCAGGCCTTCTGGCCCTCCGTCCTCAGCGCGCTGCCAGACTCTCTGCTGCCGCATCAAATGATTCATTTGCTGCCGCGCCTGCGGGACACTGCAGCGAGCAGCAGCAGCAGCAGCAGCAGCAGCAGCAGCAGCAGCAGCAGCAGCAGGTTCGAAGCGAGTGCTGCAGAAATAGCTGCGTGGGCCTGCGAGCGCTGCTTGGTGATAATGAGGGGGCTGGGTTTGCTGCAGTTTTGTGCCTTGCCTCTTGCCACAGCTGTTCTGCTGCAGCTGCTGCAGCAGCCGCTCCCTGCTGCCTTCGCCGCAGCTGCTGCTGCTGCAAGGCAGCAGCAGCAACAGGCAAAGGACGCCCTCGCCCGGTCGCGGCTAGACCAGCAGCAACTGCAGCAGCTCCAGCACCAACAGCAGCTGCTTCTGGAACAGCAGAAGCAGCAGCAACAGCTGGCTGCTGCTGCTGCTGCTGGGGCCAGCCTTTCTGCCGCAGTGGTGGCGGCTGGGCACAGAACGCGAATTTCTCACCCAGCAGCAGCAGCAGCAGCAGCAGCAGCAGCGCAGCCCACCAGCCCGTCGCCAGCAGCAGCAACAGCAGCTCCTCCCGCCCTCTCTGCAGCAGCAGTAGAGCCGGAAGCAAATGGACCAGAGGCTCCTTGGGGTCTGAATCACAACTTGCTGCGGGAACTGCAGCAGCAGCTGCAGCAGCAGCAGCAGCAGCAGCAAACTGTAAACGGGCTGCGAGTCAGGGAGGTCCGCCGCCTGCTTGCAGTGCACGGCCTGCTGCGTCAGTTCTTGCTGCTGGAGCTGCTGCAGCTGCGCTGCCGCGAGTTGCAGCAGCAGCAGGAGCTGCCTGCTGCTGTCAGCCCCTCCATGATCCTGCGGAGGCCAGCAGCAGCAAGACAAAGGCAGCAGCAGCAGCAGCAGATGGTCGCACTGCTTGAGAAGGCTACAGAGGACTTCTTTAGCTTCGTGCGGCTGCCTGACAGCTGGCGACTGCTGCTGCTGCTGCTGCACCTCGTCGCTGCGCAGCAGCAACTTCAGGAGCCCGACACAGCAGCAGCACTATCAGTAGCAGACACTGCCGCTGAGACTACCTACACGGACGGCAGCAGCAGCAGCAGCAGCAGCAGCAGCAGCAGAAGAACTACCGTGGCAGCCACAGCCGTCGCCGCTCTTGTGGAGCCATTTGCTGCTCTCGAGTGCTTTACTTTCTTTTCGAAGGACCTGCCACCTGCTGCTGCTGCTGCTGCTACCTGTGTTTCCGCTTCCGCAGAAGCAGCAGCAGCAGCAGCAGCAGCACATGAGAAGGAGGAGCTGGCGGCGCTGCTGGTTTCTCTGGATTGCTGCTTCAGAGAGGGTTTGCTGCGGGAGTTGTGTCTGTGTCTCATCGTGGCTGCAGCAGACCCAGTTGCTGCTGCAGCGGCTGTTCAGGTTTCACGCTGTTCTGCTGCTACTGCAGTGCAAGCAGCAGCAGCAGCAGCAGCAGCAGCAGCAAATGTCAAGGCGGAGTTGCTTCGGGGCCCGCAGCCCAGCACCGAAGCAAGCGCCTTGCGGCTGCTGCCGTGGGCGCTGCTGCTGCTTGCTGCCAAGTGCAGCAGCACGCAGCTGCCTGCTGGCTCTCGCCTGCTGCCTAGCCCGCAGCTGCTGCTGCAGCTGACGCTTGCTGCAGCCTACAGGAAGAATGCGGCTCTTCCTGCTGCTGCTGTGGGTGACTATGTGAAGGAAATCTTGCTTGAGGCGTTGGAGCAGCAGAAGCAGCAGCGGCAGCAGCAGCACGAGCTGCTGGAGGCCCCTTGGACGGCTTGCCTCCCAGAGGCGGCAGCAGCAGCAGCTGCAGCAGCAGCAGCAGCTGCTGCTGCAGCTGCTGCGGGCGTTTCTCTGCCGCCTAAGGAGCAGCTGCAGAGCGACGTGGCGCTGCTGCTGCACCGCATCGAAGCTGCAGCAGCAGCGCAGCAGCTCGTGAAGGGCTGGGGCAAAGGCCCTGCAGCAGGAGCAACTTTGCTGGACTTGCAAGCAGCAGCTGTGAGCGAGGAAGCAGCGAAGCGGCTGCTGCTGCCGCTGCTGCAGCACGCGGTGTGGCAGCAGCAGCTCGCGTGCAGCAGCGACAGCAGCAGAGCCGCAGCAAAGTGGGACAAAGCTGCTGCCGAGTGGACTAGCCTGTTCTCTGCTGCAGTGTACGTACACCGCAAACTTGCTGTTGCGCTGCAGCTTTCTGCCTTCTTTCGCCTTCTTGCAGCTTTGCTGTCTTCGCTGCCGCCTCTGCAGACGGCAGACGCGCAGCAGCAGCAGCAGCACCCGCTGCTGCTGCTGCTGCCGCTCTGGAAGGAAGCTGCGCTGCTCTCTGGAGATGCTGCCACCGCTGAGTTCGCCAGCAGCAGCTGCTGCTTGCTGCTGCAGACGGCGCAGCTGCTGATGGACAAAGCAGCACACCGTGTGGGGCCCCACGTGGCTCTTGCTGCTGCTGCGCTGGAGCAGGCAGCAGCAGCTGCTGACGCGGCCTTGCTCGCTCTTCAAGAGCAGCAGCGACAGCAGCAGCAACAGCAGCACCAACAGCAGCAGCAGCGCCAGCTGCAGCACATAAGGACGGAAATCAAGAATGAACTGGCGCTGCATTCCGTTGCAGTTCTGCTGTACGAGATTTTGCAGCTGCAGCAGCACCAACAAAGGGCTAACCTCTCGGCGCTGGGTGCGGCGTCTGCTGCTGCTGCCTCCGCTGCAGCAGCAGCAGCAGCAGCAGCAGAGGCAGCTATCAGCCGCGCGAGAGGCGCTGCTCTCAATGTGCTGCTGTCAAGCGGCGACAGCGACCGCGAAGACCAAGTCAGTGGGGAGTCAGACTGCGCGCTGCCTCACCCAGCAGCAGCAGCAGCAGCAGCAGCAGCGCAGCAAACAGCCCCAACAGCAGCAGCAGCAGCAGCAACGGCTGCGGCGGAAGCCGCTTCTGCCATCCGGCAGCTGTCGCAGCCCGCCGTGCTGCGGCAGCAGCTGCGAACCCCACAGGGCAGGAAGCAGCTGCTTTCCACGCTGCTGCAGAAGCAGCCGCTGCTGGCGCTGCAGCAGCACGAAAAGATGCAGCAGCTGGGAAAGCTGCTGGCTTTAGAGCCTCAAGAGCAGCAGCAGCTCATAGACACTGCAAGGGGCCTTGCCTACAGTGCCCTTGGCGAGCGGCGAGAAGCAACCACTATTGCTGCGACGCTGTTGGCTGCAGAGCTCAAACAAAGGACTGCAGCAGCAGCAGCAGCAGCAGCAGCAGCAGCGCGAGCTGCAGGTGGAAGAGAAGATGGCAGGAAACGGGAAGGCCCTGGAGACAGAGACGACGCTGTCAACAAACGGCTGCGGGCGGCAGCAGACACACCAGGAGAGGCAGCAACAGATGCTGCTGCCGAGAGGACAGCAGCAGCAGCAACAGCAGCAGCAGCAGCAGCAAGTGAACTGCAGGGGAGGACACAGCGGCCTCTGCTGGCTTCCTTAGGGGAAGCAGTCGCAACAGGTTTGGTGCAGCAGCAGGCCCCACGCCTCGCCAGCCGAATACTTGCTGCTGCTGTCTGCAGTGCAGCAGCAGAGCAGTTGCCCCACCTCCTCCGCTCTGCTGCTGCTGCTCGAGCTGCGTGCGCTGCGGCTGCTGCTGCTGCTGATGGCAGCACACAGCAGCAAAGCCAGAGGCAGCCAGCAGCAGGCTGGGAGCCTCAAACGGCAGCAGACTTGCTGTGGACTGCAGCAGCAGGAGAGACAGCAGGAGCTGCAGGAGCAGCAGCAGCAGCAGCAGCAGCAGCTCCGGATGCTGTGCCGTCTGCGGCACTTTGTCCGTCTCAGGCGTCCGCTTTCTGGCTGCCGGCCCAGCGACACTGCCCCTTCACGAGCAGCAGCAGCAGCAGCAGCAGCAGCAGCAGCAGCGGGACGCTGCAGTACCGGACGGCCCGCTCCATTTTACAGCTGTTGGGGTCTGAGGAGCCCGGGGAAGCCGCAGCAGCAGCAGCAACAAAAGCAGCAGCAGCTGTTTCTCGAGGGCCTCCTTCCTTTTTGTTTGTTTCTGCTTTTGAAGCAGCAGGAGACGCTGTAGCATCTGCAGCTGCTAGCGCGAAGCTTCTCTATGGTGCTGCTATGGCAGCAGAGGCTGCTGCGGCTCCTCAAACCCAGCAGCAGCAGCAGCAGCAGCAGCAGCAGCAGCAGCAGCAGCACGGCGTGGCTGCTCCTCTCGACGCACAGGAAGCAGCACGCGTCAAGTCTGTTGCAGCAGCCTTGCGGGAGTGGGCAGTGCTGCGAGAAGTGGAGGAGGGCAGCAGCAAAGGAGATTTGATTGCTGCTGCTTTTTCGCCTTCTCTGGGGGCCCCCAAGGCCCTTTTGCTGCAGCCACAAAGCTGGGCAGTAGCAGCAGCAGCACCGGCCACGCGGGGCGAGTGGGCGCTGCTGCTGCAGCGGGACTTGGGGGTGGCTGTGCTGCTGCTGGCGGCGGTGGGGACAGCAGCAGCAGCGCCGGTGCCTACAGCAGCAGCAGCAGCAGCAGCTGCTGCTGCTGCTACAGAGAAGGCTGCAGATGGGTTGTTGCTGGCCCCGGGCTTCCCCGGCTTCTGCGCGCAGCTGCTGCAGGCAGCAGACTTGACAGCAGCAGACCTCTGCTTAGTGCTGCAGCACCTGCTGCTGCTGGAGGTGCTGCCTCTTTTGCTGCTGTCAGCCCCGCAGAGCTCCTCCCTTGACCGACTGGCCACGGCGATGCTGCTGCTGCTGCGGTTCCTCCGGCGAGTGCCGCAGCAGCAAGCCGCTAGCAGCAGCAGCAGCAGCAGCAGCAGCAGCAGCAGCCAGCCGGTGCTGCTCGGGTCCCGCCTTGTGGGGGACAGTGTGTACAGAAGAGAAGTGCTGCTGCAGATTGGTGCTGCTGACTCCTCTTTGATTGACGCTGCAGCAGCAGCAATGGCTGCTGCTGAGCCTCTCAACGAGCTGCTGCGGACTCTGCCGCCTCTGCAGCCCAAGAAGGGGCTGCTGTCGCGCTGCAGCAGCACAACTGTTTCTCCCATGTCTGCTGCGCCTCCCGGAGACGCGCAGCAGCAGCAACAGCGGACGCACAAGGAGCAGCAGCAGAAGCAGCAGCAGACGCAGCAGCAGAAGCAGCAGCAGCAGCCCGCGGTGGAAACATGCGAAGACCCACAGCAGGCCACTCCGTGCCATTTAGACCCCCAAGCACTCATAGACGAAAACAAAGGGACTTCAGCCAGTGCAAGCCATCCTACTCAGCAGCAGCAGCAGCAACAGCAGCAGCAACAGCAGGAGCAAAGGCTGTCCCAGCTTGCTGCTGCGGCGTCGCTGGAAGAGCCTGCGGCGAGCAGCTGCTCCCCAGAAGAGCCGCAGCTGAGCCGAACTCAGAAGCAGCAGAAACAGCAGCAGCAGCAGCAGCAGCAGCAGCAGCAGCAGCAGCAGCAATTTCTTTTGGGAGAAGAGGGGCTGGCGGGGGAAGGCCTCAGCCTGCGGCTGGAGCATGCGAAGCAAGTGCTGCTGCTGAGCTCTGCCCCGCTGAGTGCAGCAGTTGCTGCTGATGTTTCTGCTTCAGTCTCGCTGCTGCTGCGCGCAGCCCCAGCGCCCTTCGGGCTGCTGCTTGTGGACTCTCTTGCTGCTTTGCTGCAGTCCAACTGCCCCGAAGAGCCTTCCCTCTTCCACCCTGCTGTTGTGCTGCAGCTGTGTCGCCTCACAGCGCAGGGGCAAAGAGAGCCCGCTGCTGCTGCTGCTGCTGCTGCTGCTGCTGCAGCGGGAGCAGCGGGAGCCGCCGCCGACCCCGCAGCAGCAGCAGCAGCGGCCGCAGCAACGCGGCACAGTCACTCGCTGGCCAGCCCTCCTCTTCCTTGCTGCAGACTTTCCTTTAATGAGTTTCAAAAGAGAATACTTTTAGTGAGAAACCTCTTCGCCTGCTGCGTTGCTTCTCTCCAGTGCGATCCGGCCTCCCTGGTGCTGCCGGCTGTCCGCCGCGCTGTCTGCGCAGCACAAGAGTCCGCAGCGGTGGCGGCAGCGGCAGCCCCAGCAGCAGCAGCAGCAGCAGCAGCAGCAGCAGCAGCAGCAGCAGCAGCAGCAGAAGCGGGAGTTGGCTTCACGGAGGAGCAGATGCTTTGTGTTGCTCGTCTAATTGCATCTACAGGGGGTCTGGGTGCGCTAGGGGATGAAGAAACAATTGGGGCTTTGCACTGCTGCATGCCTTCGCTGAATGTTGCAGCTTTGCTGCTGCCTCCTCCTTCTTTGTTCTCTGACTTGCAAAAGGAACAGCAGCAGCAGCAGCTGCTGCTGCTGCAGCAGGGCCCCTCGACAGACACAGAACAAAGGGAAAGCGAGGGAGCTGGGGCCCCCGCGGCCTCGGCGACAGGCGACCCGTTTGCTGCGAGTTTTGCTGCTGCTGCTGACAGCAGCAGCATCGGGCTCGCGCTGGCCTTGCGGCAGCGCGTGGAAACTCTGAGGCGGCGCACTTCGGCTTATCTTTGCTGCATTTCAGTTTTGGAAAAAGAATTGAAGAGAACGAAAGTGCTGACGGACTCTGCCGCGCTGGATGTGCTGGAGGAGTGGGAGGTGCAGCTCGCAGCCAGCCAGCAGCAGCCAGGATCTCAAGAAGAACCCACACTAAATGGCGAATTAAAAAGCAAAGAAACACCAAATGCAGAAGTTCTGAGTAAAGAAACTCAAGTTCAAGACACGCAGCACGGCTCTGCGCAGCCGGCGGCCCAGTCGGCTTCCCGGAGCAGCACGAAAGCAGCAGCAGCAAACGACACTGTCTCGCTGCTGCTGCAGCACGTGCCCACGAAGGAGTGGGAGCAGCTCCTCGAACGCTTCAGGCCCCTGGGGGCCTCAATTCAACTCCTGCTCGTGCTGCGCATGCGGCATCAGCTGCAGCAGCAGCAGCAGCAGCAGCAGCAGCGGGACTGCGAGGCGGCCGATGCAGCGGGTCTCAGCGAGAACCTTGAAGCTGCGCAGAGGCTGCAGGGCCTGCTGCAGCAGCTTGCTGCCGTTCTGCCGTTTGCAGCTTCCTGGGAGCAGCGCCTGGCCACTCCCTCTTCAATCTTTTCGCCCGAACGGCCTTTGCCAGAGGCCGCGGCGGAGCTGCTGACGACAGCAGAGGCTTCGGCTTACGAGGCCTTCAGCGGCGCCTTCTGGAGGCTCGCTTGCCGGCACGTGCTGTCGCGCCCGCGGGAGGCAGCAGACCCAGCAGCAGCAGCAGCAGCAGCAGCAGGAGCTTCTGCTGCGCGTGCTGCTGTCCTGCGGGACTTGGCGTCGCTGCTGTCCGAGGGCTTTCTGGCGTGGCTGCGCCGAAGACTCTCCGCTGCTGCTTCTCAGGAGGAGCAGCAAAGCAGCAGCCCTGCAGCAGAGCCGCTTGGCGGGGCCGCGGAGAAAGCCCTGGAGAAGCTGCTGCAGCGAGTTGGCTGTGTGCCCCTCAAAAGCCCCTGCGAGACCTTCGCCTTTACGTTTTACGTGCTGCAGCAAATCACCAGAAGCTTGGCGGCTTCTGAAGACCCGCGCTGCTGCGGCCTTTCGCAAGAGCCGCAGGAAGCTGTGGAAAACATCGGACTCTTGCGAGTTCTACTGCAGCAAACTTCGGCGCTGCGCAGCAATCTCGAGATTCTCGAAGCAGCAGAGAGGAAGGCCATGGAGGCTCTCGCGGCAGACAGCTTCGAAAGCCTAACTGCCCTTCTGGAGGTGCAGCAAAGGAGCCTCGGGAAGCTGCTGGTCCAGGCCATGTTTCCCAGTGAATTTGACGGACTGATGTGCAAAAGTATTCCTTACAACTGCAAGAGTGACTCAGTGCCGAAGATCGGAGAGGATCGAAGCCCGGAGTTCATCTTCGCAGTGGTCAAGCAGCTTGCAAATTCGGACAAGTCCTCCACACCTGCCAGCGTGTCAGTGCGCATGCGCTGCGCTGCTCTTCTTTTGTGGCGCAGCAGCAGCCCGAAGCAGAAGCAAAGTGCTGCGGGAGGCAGCCAGTCGGGACTCTGGAGCCCCGCGTGGACCAGCACTATTCTGCAGATGCCTCGGGAAGCGCGAGCAGCCCCGCCTTCCCAGTCTAACCAGTGGTCTACGGAGGAACGGGAAGCGTGGCACGCATTAGTCGGTGCTGCTGGCAGCATCGAGGAGTTCACAATCCTTCGGCTGCTCGCGGGGCAGCATGTTGCTGACGATGTAAGCACTTGGGATTTCCCGCAACTGCGCAGCTTAAGTTTGCTGCGTTGGTAGACTGCTGATGCGTTTTCTTTTTGCTGTGGGCTGTGGACACGCATGCAGGCTCACTTACTGTGGAAAGGCCACTCCTCACCTTGCATCCTGCTCATGACAGGAGATCCCAAGCTTCATCAGGAAGCTGTCCACAGCCTTTTAGAAACACTTGAAAGTGGCGAGGTGTGCAGCGGGCAAGGCCTTTGTAATGTTTCCGGTCTCCGTGAATTGCAGCAGCTGCTTTCAGGTGCAGCTGCACCTGGCGGCGGCCCAGATATCCCTGACGTGCTCCAGCTCGCCCACGCGTTTGCAATTGCAAGCCTGCTGCTGCTGACTGGAAATGCCTGTTCTTTTGCCGCCAGTTCGTATTTCCCGTTTATTGTGGAGCTTTTAGAAGAAGATTTGTGGGAGGATGACCCTTGTCGCGAATTCCACGTAAACTGCTTGACAAGCCGTGAACGCTCCGTCTTGGACGAACATACGTCCGCTCGTTGGCTTAAGCACTTTCAGTGCTTCTTACTTAAGTGGTGGTCTCGAGGTGCAGCGGCTTTTAACGTTACTTTTGAACATAAAAGCAATCTCAAAGATTCTCTAGAAGAGAACGAAGTATTCATGCTTCAGGTCATGGCGTACCTCTCACCGTTCGTGAGATCCCTAGGGAAACGACTGCAACAAAGTCTCGTACTCCAACTATGCTTCAATGGCAATTTGAACAAAGCGATGATTCTCGCCAGAAGATTCCGTGACACTGTAGGGAAGAATGCACACAGGCACTATACGTGTGTAATTTTTGCGGCTCATTCTACTTAGTATCATGTGCTTTAAACAAACGGTCATCCATTCCTTTGTCCTGTTGTGTCTGAGCAGATACTGCCGCCAAAGGGAGTTCAAAAGCAAATAGAAATTGCACAATATCTATCGTTCATGGGCACGTGTTTGCCGAGTGGATCATCCAATTCCAAAGCAGGAAATGGCCCGCCTCTTGAAATTATCAACGAAGCCGACGACTTCTTGACCGTCATGCCATCATCTACCACAAGCGTGACATCAAAACAGAAACCATTTGCACTTTTTTACGATATGTTACTTAGTGCTTCTTCTGAATCTTACCCGCCACAGGCTCAAGGGTATCTAACGCAGTTGTTCCCATCTTCATATACGCCACACGAGTACATACAAACTCTGCACAGTTTTTTGTCAAGGTGAGATCCGGTGTTTGTTCTCTATGTACATTCTCTTCAAACTTCATTCAGCAAACTGCTGGGTGCATTCATGGGCCTTGTTCCACTGTATGCAAAGTTCCACAATTTGCAACATTGATATCCACGTTGTATGTAAGCAGGCATATGTAAATTCGAATTTAGACTCTAGCGTATTCCATGTTATTGTTGTGGCGACTCGCCTTGTGCTCTGGAGGAGAATGTGCTTCGCAATAACAAGACATGCTGACGAACATTAGTAGACTGAACGTTTTCGGCTGCTTGTTGATGTGCTCTCAGGGCATCGACTGCGATGCAGCAACAGCTTTCTATGAGCTGCATTGCACACTTAACCTGACTCCAATCAATATGGAAGCTACGCAACTAAGGTCGGCTATTGGACACAGGAATAAACCATGGCAGTTCTACATTGCCCAGTGGCTGGCTGCTTAGGTTTAGCAACGTGACAATCTTGATATATCAACGCGTGTTTGAACTGCATTGCAAAAGCAGGGCCAATACGACCACTTGATTTGACACTGAGTTCACCACTGATGTAATCAGCCGGGCGGCATTTAGTAGACCCGTGTTTCCATAAGAGAATAGACTCTGTGGGGAAGGGAGACGGGGGTGATAGCGTCGACGAGTCTCTTAACGAAAGCTCTTGTATTCTCGTATGAGGGCAGCTTTGCCACGCATTCGTCGAGGGAAGGAACGAATTCGGGGAATCGAATTCTTGGCGGCTCCGGCAGGCGTTCAGCAACGCCCTCCACAGCCTAAAAGACGATTTTTGCAAAGTGTTCTTGCAAAGTGGATTTGAAAGGCTAGATATAACTCACGATCGAAATCGGGTCGCAGATGCACGATAGAATGGCAATATCGTAGAAGCGTTTTGATGAGGCAACGTAGTAGCTGATCATCAAAGCCGCGAACGACAGCGCACTGACAGTCCTAAGGAAAGCAACCATTGCTTTAATGAAGTTCGCAGTCTTTAAGAACCAACTTACAGCGCAATGTTGGTCAGACTTCCACCGTAGAGAAGAGCAGCAGTGTTGCGGCAAGTTGGGGAGGATGTAAGGTCAACATATCCTAAAAAAAAGAGATGGCACGGAGGCGTTTTGTGTAGACGTATTGACGTTCACACTTACCACGCATGATCCACAACAGTGCAACTATCGGGCTGAGAAAGCGCGATATGTGTCGTCTAGATTTCAAGAGGTGGAAAGTAACAGGCATACCAGGCTGCAACGCAGGCCGCGACGTTGAAAGCGGTGGATCCAAACTCGAAGAAGCTTGATTCACAGTTCGTCCAGATGAGCTTGGCCATCACTGAAGCGGAAGTCTTGCGTAGCGGTTACTTTTGGCTTGGGAGTGTGCGTTCCTTACATTTAACGGCTTGTGTTTCGAAGAACAAGGCAGCAGAGCAGGCGGCAGCCAAGGTCAACAGAATGGCTGTGTGGTGAAGTCATTGGAGTCGAAGCGCAGGCGACGTGTGTTCACGCAAGCGTCATACCTCCCAAGAGGCCATTCCAGAACGCCAGTCCTCGGTCACAGTATATTGGCTGTTGGCTGATGCCCTGAAGAGGAGGATGAGTACAAGATTCGAAGCGTCAAAAGATGTCTAGGCTTACCAGGGTCATCGCGGAAATGCCCATGATTGCCGATGAGCACAGGACGAAAAGAAGGGACTTCTCAAGTCCACTCCGAAGTGCCACCTCGGAACGGTCAGCCGTGGGCTCCCATTTACCCAGATCGGCGAAAGAGCCGCTGAGCGACCTCAGGATACTTTGGAACATCTTCGATACAGGAATGTCGAAATCGGCAATTCTGTCGGGGAATTCCGAACCTCACTGCACGAGTGGCAGTTGGGATGGATTCAAAAAAAGTACACACCGCGACACTAGCCGCGTCATGACGTATCAAATTTATCTTTGACGACAGCAGGTGCGACGGCATGCGGCTACAGTTTGAAGTGTATGTACTGCCCAGCAGGCACCTGCTTCCGCCACTCTGTTTCGTCACTATTTATAGTTTTCGAAGCTTTTTCGTTCCCCACTACTTTAATGATTAAAAAAAAGGCCAAATACCGGCCAAATACTGTTTTAAAGCGACGTCTCATAGCTACCGAAACCGACACCGCACAAGAACTTTCGAAAGCAAAGTTCCAACGGCTACTGCCCTGGGAATCCGAAAAAGTGATGCGTCTGCCATGAATTCCTGTATCCGCAGACAGTAATTCATGACGCATCTATGAATAAATTGCTGTGGAAACAGGAATTTATTCGTCGGTTTTTGCCCTGTATGTGGCACAAAATTGTCACGAGGCCATACATATTGCGCTCAATGCAAGATGAATTATTCGCCTCAATGACACAAAAAAGTACAGAAGCATCCAAATCATGAAGTCTTTACAGACAAGGTATTTCTACCCTCCCAGGTGTAAAATTTGCGCCCTCACAAATGCATTCAATGAGCTTCCCGCTGAACGAAAGGGGAACTGTCCGTTCGCCGCCGCAACTATCTTAGTGTTTATAATTCCCATTATCAACATTCTCGCAACGAATTCCCAGTTCAAAACATCAGTTCGGTTTGCAGAAAGCTCCGCCAGAATACGTCGGAAACAAAGGGCAGCAGCCGAGTTTAACTTTGTGCAGCGTCCCGCTCTTGGTTCCACTGGGCGATCATCGCCCGTCGTTCTTCACTTGTTCTTCTCTCAGGCCGTTCAGGGCGGTGAAGGCTTGGTGAGCTGCGCATCACATGCACAATTAGCATTAAATTCATCACTGAAGATCACCCCCGTAGCACGCACTTCAAGAAAGCTTCTGCCAAAGTGGGCTGACTGCACATGAACTCACCGCCTGTGTTTGTGCGGAGAGCCAGATCGCGACCTTGACCTTCGTCCTCCCCGTACCCTTTGTCTATATTCTGGATGCTCCTCATACATTTTGTTGAATAGCTTCCGCTTCAGAGAGCGGGGGACATGCTTGAGGTGCATGAAGTTGCAATAGCCACCACGGCGACACTGGCCATCAACGAACTGACGGCACCGGGCTTCCCTGAAATCGGTAACGGGAGTGAATTCTGCTTGGATAGGTTTCCCTGCAGTAAACAAAACGCGAAGAAAGAGTATGTGTCACAACAGTTCACTATGCTGCGCTATTAATGGCGGCAACAACGGCTTACACCAGAACGCCTGAAATCAGAAAAGTAGCGACAGCTGTTTGGCGCGCACCCGCGTAATACCGGCCTTGAAGGGCGGAAAGCGCCTTCTTCGCAGCGTCATCGTCTGAATATTTCACATATACGTTTCCAATAATGTGGTCTCCAATGTTGTCGCAAACAACCATGTCCTCCACCTCCCCATACTTGTACAGTTCCTCAAAGACTTCGGAAAAGAATGCCTCGAAGTGATCTGCAGCTTCGTCTAGAAGCTCGTCAGAGACTAAACTCGCAAAATACAAACCAGACACAAAAATGCCTTGCAAAGTCCACAAAAGCACTAGACTGACACGACTCTGACTGTCACGTTCTTGAATTATTTCAAGAAGCGTCCCATAGTCCATTCTAAATACAGCCGCATAAACTGACACGCTAGAGGCTCTCAGGCTCATAAGCCGCCTCATTTCACGTTTTGTAGAAGCGAAAAAGTGCAGTGCCACCAACTGATGCGCTTACCATTTTGACCTTCTGCAATCGCTATTGCCACGGGAGGGTTCGGGTACATGTGACGAAGAACAATAGTTGGGGATGAAGAAGGCTTGTAGTGCGACCGTGAGCACTGATCGCCGTGACGGCATGCCCCGATCTTCCAGTAGAAAGGGCAGTTGACTCTGTCCTCCTCCGTTCCAATGATCCGAGCCAGATGCTCCGCCATCGTGAATGTCTGGTGAGAAAATAGAACCCAAGAAGGAAGTTAAAAGCTACCTAGGCCCAAGTTATAGCCTGGTTTTCGCTGAGAAATTCGAATGATCGTCTCTGCTTAACTCCGTCTCGATACTAATGAATTCAACCGGTTCACAACGGCCTGACTTCCAAGATCTCCCGCGACGAGGGGGGATACCTCCGACCAACCAATGTCTTGCATACAGCCTACAATAGGATTAAGCCCGTAGCTACTCAATCCTTTCAAAAGAAGCACTTTTGACTTGTTAAGTCTGCTTCGGAATACGTTCAAGAGCCCCTGCTTTCTTGCTGCTGAACTGCCTGGCTCTGCGCAACTTGAATTGGAAGAGTCAGACGTACGCTTTGAGTCCCTAGCAGCAAGGAGCTTGAAATAAATGCCAATGTAAATGATGAAGCCAACACGCGCTTTAGTTCATTTTCTCAGGTAGAGCGCGCACCTTGTAAATTGGCGCCCATGTCTAATGGCGGCCAGATGCGCATGCGGTTCCCCACATAAACACTCTAAGAAGAAGTTATCTGTCCATCTATTACTCTTGTATTTTGCAATTTGGATTTAGTGCTTTAATGTGGAACAAATCAGGGCAGAAGTATGCTTAGCAGACGCATTTCTCCTCTTTGTTATAGGCACCACGTAGTGGTAGCGAGGGGCTACTGGCTGCTATGCATAGCTGACCTGTTGATAATGAGGTAGAGCATGAACCTTACAGCAAATTCAACCAAGAATTAAATTTCATTACATTCTAATTGAGCATATATTCCTCTTCCTGAGGCTTCGCATTCTTGCGTGCTACGAGTTCCGGTGCTGCTCGAGCCCTGTGCAAATTCCCAGGACCGTGCGGTTATCAATGCGTGTCTTTGCTCTGGTTTTGACCGCTAGATAAGATGCAAACAAGCGGCCCAGTATGGTAAGAAATGTAGAAGCCCTACATATCTGTTCAGAGCTGGGCAAAGCCAGTCAGCCGTCTCATGGGGGGGCTTTGGTGTGCTGGGGCATTCTAATGTAGCACAGCTCCACAGCACAATAGCAGCAAGCTGGAGCTCCTCGAGCGTTTTACAAAGAGGTAAAGCTAGCCATAGTTAGCAGAAGCTGCTGCTGCTGACTGCCGCAGCACTCGCAGCAGCTTCGCGATATGTGAGCTTCGTGATGGCCTGAACTTGACTGCAGTGTTTTGAAAATATTCCGCATTAATTGGCGGGCCGAGTCTTTTGAATAAAGTACTCTCATTTCAAATTATTAGTTGCAGCACAGTGAAGCAAAGGGGCAGTGCACAATCCAAAAGGCTCAACATTGTGAACAGAATCATTTGCGACTATTCCTCAAGAACTTGAATTTTGCCAAATTTCCTTCAAACGTCCATTCTCCAGGCGCATCTCGCATTGTGCAGCTTTTATTCTGCTGCATACATTACCCACAAATTTACATCATGAATCCTTTCATGGCTCGAGATGTAAAGTGCCCGCCATCTACAGAAGACCTGCGTTTGGCGAAAATGCACCGCAGGATCGTTGCAAAGTGCTGGCAATTGGCGGTGAACAAGTATTGTTTTTGAAATATTAGCTAAATGATGCAATGAAGTGTTTCCTGTTGGCCCAGGAAGGCTCCAGGTTCTAACTTTTGTCTCATTCCTTCAAAGTACTTTGCAGCTTTCTCTAATGGTGGTGAGGAAACGAGCGAACTGAAATAGTCCGTTAGGACAAGGCTAAACATGTTCATGCTCTGCAGAGAAAACACTAATGTGGCTTTGACGCCTCAAAGCCAGCTGAATGGAGATTGATAATCTGCAAAGGAGAGTTCAAGTTAATTTGAAAGTCCCTCCTTGCGCACCCTTGCAGCTTCCTGCTTCTTGAGACTTTAGCCTCATATATGACTTCTACATGTCCTTTATTTTCCAGATTTTCCCATCATTCATTTATCCCAACTTCACAAGCCTCGAAAAGTCGAGAATTGAGAAGTGCGAAAAGTGGAAAACATTCCGTACATGAAGTGGCACCAGTGCGGCCAGTTGTGATTATTTTTCGTCCGTTTTACCTTAGTTCGTAATATTTTCTTCAAACTGCATGCATAACGGAATAAAACTTGTGTTTTTCTTGAAAGTACATGCGCAAAGACATAACAGGTCGAAAGCTGCCTCGGCTCTACGCAATTTGCAGCTAACAGATGAATTTGAATAAAGTGGCTAGAGAGCCAGCTTCCCAGTGCAGCGCCAGCATCAATAAATGAAAACTTAACTTTAGGAATATTCCATCAATTGATGAAGACGAGTGGAGTTTGTATGGGCTTAAACTATAAGAAATATATGTTGTGTATGAAGCTGAATTTCGCAAGGGCCTGAAGCTGCAAGGCCGCCGAGGCCGACAAGAAGTGTTTGCAGATTGAGTTGAACTAGCATTTGCGAGTTAAGTTGAATCACATTTGAGGATTATGTTGAACAGGCATCTGCAAATTAAGTTAAAGTTTATTTGCAGATTAAGTTGAATTATTCCTTGTGGATCATTTGCGTCTTTGACGGCTCTTGTGCTCATGTGCAAATGCGAAGTTGGGGTGAGTAATTTGTGTCCTGATTGCCCCAGTTAATTGGGAAAAGTGACTTATGCAAAAATGAACTTCTACAACTGCATTAAGTAGCTGTGTCCCTTAGTTTCCCGCCCCGCTGCTGCCCTGACAGCCCACGGCCTGGCTCGCTGGCTGGCGGCGAGGAAGCAGCGCCTTTGTGCAGATCTGAAGCTAAAAGGCGGCAAAATGCAATTTATTTGATTAAAAAGATCAAGTTTGGCGTTTTCTCGTGAGGAAGTGGTTTGGGGCGTCGAGCTGCACTGCGTCGATACCCCCCAGCAAGACGCAGACGCAAGACACCCCAGCAGCGAGCAGCCGGCGGGCAAGGCCGGCCCCAGTGTCTTCTTTGTCTCCCATAACAACAATAAGAGGGAGGCGGCTCATAGTGGGCGAAATCCAGGGCTTTCGGGGCGCTGGGGGCCCCCCCTGGGCTCGCTTTGCTGCTGCAGCTTCCTGCGGGTCGGGAGCTGCGGGCGCTGCTGCTGCAGCAGCTGCTGCTGCGCCCGCAGCCGCCTCCAGGCCCGCTGCTGCTGCGGCGCGGCCCGCCTTGCCAATCAGCGGCCTGCTGCTGCCCAGCTTCTGGACCTGCAGCAAAACGCCCCTGGGGTCGGGCAGGGCCAGCTGGCCCTCCTTCAAAAGGCCAGCGAGCTCGCCCGCGTCTCGGGGGCCAACGCTCACTGCGGACTTGAAGTGAAATGCGTCGAAGACCCCGCGCGGGCGAACGTCCAGCACTAGGCTTTCTTCGCAGAACTGCAGCAGCACGTCCACGCCCACGCACGGCGGCTGCAGCGCGAGGTCTTCGCCGCTGCTGAGGCTCTGCAGCCCCGCAGCAGCAGCGCCTCCGCCCCACAGCGGCGAAGTCCTTTCCAGGTATTCGCTTTCGCTCACTTTCTCCCACCACCGCGGGGCCAGCGGCTCGCTGGAGTAGAGCGCGTCCATGGGGTCTGTGCAGCTGCACTCCAAAGCCGGAACAAACACAAATATAAATAAATAAATAACAATTAATGTCATAATAAAGCGGATTGGGCGGGAAGAAAATGAAAGTGGAGTGCAAGACACTGGACGGACACACGCAGCGTCCTGAGTGTCAGTGGCTAGCGGAAACTCTGTGGCGCGAGCAGTTCTGCGGCACTTGAACGAATTTCGGAACTTTATAAAGCAAAATGAAAACTAATTGGAAAGTTTCCGGGATATTCCCGCGAGAAGAAGAGCAGCAGCGCTCTGTGGCCTGAAGTTCCTCACTGCGCGTCTTCGCCTCCAGACTGAGTCTGTGCAGCTTTGGCTGCTGCGGGCTTTCGAGGAGGCCCCAAGAGGATCAGCGCGGGGCCCGTGACGACTCGCATGAGGGCTTTTGTTTTCCAGTTTGTTCTTTTTCTCGCGCTTTCCCCCTCTTCGCCTTTCGTGCTGCTGCTGGCAGCTGCTGCGGGGCTCCGCGAGGAGTCTGGAGATCTGCTGCACTCGTCTTTTTGCTGCAGAAACGCCTCAGTCTGCTGCCCCTGGCTCTGCGCTGCATCTCCAATGAAAAACTGCTGCGCCTCTGCCGCCAGTTGCATTTCTTTTGCATCTTTCCCGCGCCCTTCAGCTGTACGTACACCTCCCGCACCAGCTCCCCCCTCGGGCCTTTCCTCTGCTGGCCCGCGAGCTGCTGCTGCTTCCGGGGGGAGCCGCGCAGCTTCTTTGCGCGGCGGCGCAGCAGCAGCAACTGCCTCCGAAGCGCCAGCAGCAGCAGCTTCAGCAGCAGCAGCAGCAGCTGCTGCTGCTGCTGCTGCGGCGGCTGCGTGCGGGGGGACGGGCAAAAGAGTCAAGGACCAAGGCACAGCGTTCTGCAGAGCCACTGCTGCAGCACAGAGCGCTGGGACATTGACGAATTCGAAAGAAGACTGCAGCAAGCGAATGGCTGTGGACTCTTCGCCGGGGGAGAAGCTGAGGAGAGGAGTTCTCAAGAAGTGCAAGACACAGACTGTGAGGAAGTGCACGAAGCTCGGCGGCTGCAGCAGCAAAGTGTCCCACAGCAGCAGCAGCTGCTGCAGCGGCAGCACGTGGGAGAACAGCGTCAGGTGCCACGACAGCGCGTACATGTCCGAGTGCAGTCCTGCAGCAGCAAAAAGGTCTCTGCGAGTTTTTCGAACTTTGCTGCTGCTGCTGCTTCTCCCCCTTGCTTCCCCACCCCGCCTCGCCCAGCAGCAGCAGCAGCAGCAGCAGCAGCAGCAGGTCAGGTTACCGATTCGGTTGATGTGCAGCGCGAGCTCAGGGTCGAGGAAGAAGAGGAGTCTGTTGGAAGTTGCGAGCTGGCGGCGGAGGAAGCAGGCGCTGTCTGCAGCAAAAAGGTGCTGCTGGAAGTCCTGCAGCAGCTTCTCGAGGCAGCTCAGCGCCACGTTTTGCTGCTCGTAGAACAGCAGCAGCAAAGGAGCAGCAAGAGCGTCCAGCCCCCGCACTGACACATAACTCGAGTTCCGCTGCAGCGCCACTCCCACCAAACTCGCCAGCCGCCGCCGCCCTTCTCTGCTGCCCAGCAGGTCGTGGTACTGTACATACACCTCCGCAGCGCCCCCCTACGCTCCACCAGCAGCAGCAGCAGCAGCAGCAGCAGCAGCAGCAGAAGCAGCAGCAGACGCGCAGCAGCAGCGGCAGCAGCAACGCAGCAGCAGCGGAAACACAGCAGCAGAAATGCAGCAGAAACGCAGCAGCAGCAGCAGCAGAAATGCAGCAGCAGCAGCAGCAGCAGCAGGTTGCTGCACCTCATGGTACTGCGAGAACTCGCTCGTGTGCAGCGCCTCGAGGGCCCCCTGCCCCAAAGCAGCAGCGGCCTCTTCGTAGGCAGCCCGAGTGGTGTGCAGCACTCCGACATAATTGACTCCCAGCACCGCGGCCCAAATCTGCAGCAGCAGCAGCAGCAGCAGCAGCAGCAGCAGCAGGTGTGGCAGCGGAAGGGGGACGCCCGCAGCAGCAGCCAGCACGCCAGCAGCAGCACCAAGGACACTGCCAACAGCAGCAGCAGCAGCAACACAGCAAGAATACTGTCAACAGCAAAAGCAGCAGCAGCAGCAACAGCAGCAGCAGCAGCAGCACACTGCGCACAGACCTCTGGCCGCAGTAAAGGGGGCACGTCCTTTGCTGCTTCCTCCATGAGTCGCTGTCTGCTCTTTGGCAGCTGCGCCAGCAAGGACTTGAAAAGTCGAACTCTGAAGAAAAAGAAAATTAGGAAAGAGATGAAAATAAAAAAGAAAAAGATGGGAAAATGATGGACAAAAAAGATAGAAAAAGAGGAAAAGAGATGAGCAGAAACAGACAGAAAAAAAAGGAACGAAATGAACAAAAAAACTTTCAAAAAGCCACAAAAGTGCAGTAAAAGCCCAAAGTTCAAAAGTTTCTCTTGTGACAAGTTCCCCCAACTGAAAGCTGCAAAAGATGCTTGAGGTGTCTGTACACCTGAGTCGCTGGTAAAGGAAGTGGCAGTGCCTTCGCTGCAAAGATGGAGGCCGCACCTGCAGCAGCAGCAGCAGCAGCAGCAGCGGCAGCAACAAATCAAAACAGACTTTCAAGTGCAGCAGCTCCTAAACCCTAAACCCTATACCCTAGATCCTAGAGCCTCAGTCCCAAACACTAAACCCCAAACCCCAAACTGTAAACCCCGGACCCTAGAACCTAAACCCTAAACCCTAAACCCTGGCTGGCTGAGCTGCAGAGAGACAGAGAAGCAGCAGGCCACAGGCAGCAGCAGCAGCAGCAGCAGCAGCAAAGCGAACCTCCAGCATTTGGCGAACTGGAAATCTGTCGGCCTCTTGAATTGCTTTCAAGGTTTCGTCGACAGAAACTCCTGAGAAGAGGGCAGTTGAGCATTTCACTGGAGTTAAAAATGAATTAAAATTATTTAAAAATGAATTAAAAATTAAAAGCAAAAAAGAAATCAAAAACAAATTGCACAAGCATACACCCCAGCAGGCGAGGCGGCGAGCCCCGCGGAAGCAGCAGCAGCAGCAGCAGCAGCAGCAGCAGCAGCAGCAGCAGCAGCAGCAGCAGCAGCAGCAGCAGCAGCAGCAGCAGCAGC
>NW_013655125.1:0-1324 GCF_000499385.1 Eimeria necatrix
CTTGGGGATTCGTGAACCCTCCTGAGCACTGCGAAGCCTGCAGGAACGTTGGTGACTCGGCAAAGGCCGCACTGTCACTACACTTGCGCAAAGCAGCGTGAGTCGATTGCATGAGCATTCACAAACTCGAAATTCAGTTTGCCGCTGCCTTTAATTAGCTTGTCCAGCTCAGCGGTTTCGGCTGTCCCCTTGAAACGAGGGCTACAATTTTGACATGCCCTGCCATAGTCTAGTGCTGCCTGAAACTCCGTAGTAGAAGGTTTTTGTCGAAAGAGAGCACTTCCAAGGTACCAATCTGAGACGATGATGGGAATGGTTGAGTGCTTATGGCAATGTTCAACTTTTTCGCAGATGTCTGAGTCGAATCACCTCAACTAACGGGATGTGGGCTAAGGAGCCGAATGCAATGTGCAGCGTAACAATGCGTTCCGTCCAAAAAGCCCTCAAATGGTATATAGTTCAATACCAGAACAATTAATGTTTGACTAAGAAAACTAAGCAATTAAAATTCGCTTCATTGTAGGTTGCTTGTAGGATTCATTGCAGCTAATCCCAGGTTTCTGTGGCTGGCAGAAAACGACCTCTACAGATTATATGCTGGCAGTAAAGAACCTCTAGAGGTTATATAGTTCAATCCTAGAACAACTAATGCGTGACTAGAAAAACAAAACGGGAAAATTTAGTGCAATAAGAGTTTGGTTTTAGGCTTCACTGCAGCCTATCCCCGGCTTTTTTGGCTGGCAGTTTAACGGCCTTTAGAGGTTACTTAGTCGAATACAAGAAGTATTAATGCAACACTAGAAATACCACACAAAGAAGCCTACTTTCATAGCAGGTTGGAGACAGTCTTCACTGCAGCTTATCCCAGGCTTTGTGGCATACAATATGAGAGCGATGCTGCCAATGCGCATGCGGACAGCCAGAGAATGGAACAGCAACCTTTCCCTACTCAGGATGAGGCTTTGTTGTTTTTAATTTATGTTTCGTTTCATTTAGTGAGTAGAGGCAGGTATGTATTTTTGTAATCAGTTATAGAACTTTATGTGAGAGCCAAAATGTAATGCACAGCACCTACTGCTGCCACTACGCTCCTCCCTGCGATAACCGTCGCATTTTCCTTGAAATAGTAGCCCAACTACCACGAAATACATGTATTCATAGTTTTTCAAAGTCTGTTCTCTCTAAAATCCCCCCCCCATTCGGGGTTCTCGCCTCCAAGGCCCTGTGGGGAGGAGGCCTGCTGTAGTGCACAGACACTACAATGGGGCTGGTTAGTGCTCTAGAGAGGATAGCTAGCCAGCGACCTACGAGGGGTCGCAAGACT
>NW_013655125.1:1424-3617 GCF_000499385.1 Eimeria necatrix
AGGGAGGGAATCGGACTAGGAGGCGAGCTCCCTGGAGGGTGCGAAACAGACAGACAGATTTGATAAACTCATGATTTTGTATCCTTAAACACAATAGCTGTAGTTTCTAGGGAATGGATTAGCGTAGGGTGCAGTTTATAGACCCGGCCCAAGGGACTGAAAGCACGTAGTCGCAGCTGCGGGCGCAGTGCACTACATCCCTCCCTTAGGGACTAGGAGGCGAGCTCCCAGGAGGGTGCGAGAGAGACAGACAGATTTGATAAACTCATGATTTTGTACCCTTAATCGCAATAGCTGTAGTTTCTAGGGAATGGACTAGCGTAGGGTGCAGTTTATAGTCCCGGCCCAAGGGACTGAAAGCACGTAGTCGCAGCTGCGGGCGCAGTGCACTACACCTGCATCGGTGCCGGCGCTATCGCCAGCCCCAATATCCGGGTACTTTAAGGCACGTCTAGTGTATACACGCCAATTCGCCGACAAATTGGCTTACTTCGATCCTAGTAAGAGGGTCCTGTCTTCGTACTGTGTTATGACCTCTTGTAGGTCACCGGCAACCTATCTTCTATAGGTCACCAGCAAGCCCTGTTGTAGTGCCTGTGCACTACACAAACTGCGGTCAGCTCGCCCACCGAAGTAATTGCGCGACTTCTGTTTGGTCGTGCAACGCGCTGGTGGCCGGTGCATTGCATTCCACGCACCACAGAATGTTCAGTGCATGAGGTCAATCGTGCAACGCAGACGATAGCTGTAGTGCGCAGGCACTACAATAGGACTTGCCCTTAAGAAGTTAGCTAGCTGTTGACCTATAAGAGGTTAACACGTTCAACGAGGGGAGGAACTAGTAACGAGGTAAGGCAATCAGCAAAATAACATATGTAAAGTAGATGTGTCTGTGAATACCCTAAGATTGAGGCTGGCGAAAACACCCGCACCGGTGCGGGCCACCACCCCACAGGGCCACCACAGAAGCAAGACCCCTGAGTGGGGGACTTCTAAGGAAAATCTATTTCAGAATTTGAGAAGATGACTGCTTTTACTGGTATTTGCTTCATAAGAGATGCGCCGAAGGTAGAAGATTTTTCATAGGGCGCCCTATTCTTGGGCCAGGTAGGAGCGTAGTCGTAGCTGAAGGCGCTGTGGACTACAATGACTCTGGTTCTCTAGTACACCGCGATCTCTGCAGCGACTAGATGCTACCTGGCCCACGACTTGGGCACTCTATTAAATTCTCTCTACCATCGACGCATCACTCATGAAACGGACACCAAATTATTAAAAAGGCAGTTATGTTCAGAATTATCAAAACCAAATCTCATAAAAGTCGCTCCTCATGGTTCTTGCGTTTTTGCACGGTAGGAAGGTGACCCGCACCGGTGCCAGCGTTGTCGCCGGCCCCAGTCTAAGAGTATTCGTAGACATTTCTAGTTTATACACGCTATTTTGCTGACAAATTTAATTTGTATTTTACTAGTAAGACGTTTCCGCGCTCAAAAAGCGTCTTCACCTCTTAATCTCGTGTAGGTCACCAGCTAGCTATCATCTGAAGGTCACAGGCAAGCCCTATTGTAGTGATTGCGCACTACAACTTCCTTCCTTGCCGGACTGAACCGGCCTATCCCGAACACATGATTTCTGCTTTTTCAGTCTCTGCTCCCTTCTAAACCTACTGCCATAAGCGCATGCTGTGCGCAGCGCTCCCTTCCCCCTCGTCATGAAAGGCTGCCCGCACTGCGGTTGGCAGAAGCTAACGGGCCCAAATCGCTACGCTTCGGAAGGAGCAAGATGGTTTCGAGCCTGATGACTTCTTCGCTGGCCGCGGTGCCAAGCGCGAAACAAAGCCCGACATCGTGTTAGGTGGTGAGCGGGCTCCCACGTGGCTTGATCTTCGGGAGTACCACGCTACTTCACGAGGTACTGGGCGTCGGCTCCTGAGCCGCGCTTGTCCATAATATAATCGACCTCATAGTCCTCTGTTGGGCTGACTGCTGCATCGCGTATAGGGGACCAGGCGGTATCGGCTTTCTGGGGAACCAAGTCTGGAGGGCGGGCAGCCAAACCTTGTCGCCCACTGCAAACTCCACAGCTCAGCGCTTTGTGTCTGCGTAGCATTTCTGCTGCCATTTTGCTTTCAGGATGTGGCTCTGTGCTCTGTCGCAGAGCTGCCGGAAAAGCTTATTCATCGGAGGAGTGAAC
>NW_013655126.1:0-1512 GCF_000499385.1 Eimeria necatrix
GAGTATTGAAACTTCACACCTCAAAGCATAACGCTGGGAACTACGCATTTATAATATTGAATTCACTATTGGGCGACTGGAAGCCACTACACTTCACTCAATTGAAACATCATGGCTCAACGCGTAGTGCTGAAAGCTACGCACTTACAATATTGCACTCACTACTGGGAGAAAAGTAATCAGAGCACTGCAACAGAGCCAAGCAATAAGCAAACGTCGTGACAAGGTCAAGGTATAAACAAACTTACCAAGTGAATGAGTTCACGCTTAGACTTTATGGTCTAGGATTTAGGGATTAGGGTTTGCGGTTTAGGGTTTTGGGGTCTAGGGTTTACCTGGTTTAGGGTTTAGGGCTTCAGGGTCTAGGGTATAGGGTAAGGATGCCCCGTTTCGTGATCTATTGCTGGGGTGCTGGGTTTTGGCTTTTGTGGTGCTTGGGTTCTAGAAACGTTTCAGCACTGTGCTTTTGGTACAGATATTCAGATTATGTGGTTTGCCGTAGCCCCGCAAAGTATTTGGTGCATTACCAGTTTTTCCGTCATTCGAGCTCAAAGCCAAACAGGGTCCCCGAGTCCTCTATGTAGCGTTTCTCGGCTTGTAGCTGATAATTGAAGCTTTCACGCTTTTTTTTTGAATTTCGATCTATTTAAAGCAAGTTGATTCTTGTTTGTTTAAACCAACTAAATTTTTCCAATGCCCGTTTCCTCCAGCTCACACTCCGCGGTGTCGGCTACCCTCCATCCTCCCATACAAGCAGCAGCGGAGGCTGCACGTTCGTAACAAATGTGGCTACTGCTGCGTTAAGTAGTACGGAAACAGCACGAATCTTAGCTCATCTTCGTGAATAACTGTCTTGAAATATGAAACCGCCTGCGTAGCAACTGCATTTTTGTGATAGTAGTGCGGTCACTAAGCCGCGAATGTTGAAGGCTCATAGAACAGCAAAATGATTTTCTTTTCTATTAGTGTACCCTAAAGCATGCATTCTGAGGCTCGGTCTGAACCGAGGCAGCTTACGAAAGGGCGGCAGCCTTTAGGTGAATGGTAACGGCTAACGAGATCCAAAAACGCAAACTGTCCCGTTGCAGTGCTGTGATAGCGACAGCTTAGTAGCATTACACGCTGGGTCTAAATGCTGGCCTCTGTCGAATTTCCCGCGGCAAATTAGGGCCACCAGAATGCAGCTTTTTCCACAAATTAGGGAAATTTGTATATAAGCTTGCAACTTCCCCTCTCCAGTGGCCTCCCTGAAAGCTTTATGTAATTGTGACGGTGCTGTTGCGATACACATGACCTTCCAGAATGCAAAGGCAAGCAGCTTAGGCAACGAGTTCAACTTAACTCAAACCCTACGTGCTCGCGCCGCCCGAGAATTGACATCCTGGTGCAGGCTCAACGCCTGGCAATCTAATAGCTTAAAACCACACCAAAACAAGCTCAATATGCGTTGCCAACGTGACGTGCCATCCTCAATTTCATGAATCCGAGTGATTACGGCTTTCCTGGAATTTT
>NW_013655126.1:1612-3703 GCF_000499385.1 Eimeria necatrix
AAGGTGGAATTTTCCCGTCATTCTACGTTACTGTCTAACTGGGCTGGCGATGCTGCTGAACAGTCTCAATAACCGTAGCAGTATTTCTGGGGTACCGACTAGCTTCATAACCTTAGTTTGCAGTTTTGTGGACGCGGCGGCACCGCGACGACACGGCAAGATCAAAATTTCTCAGAAAATCTTGATTATAAGAATGCGTCTTAACGACGTTGCGGGCAAGAAAGATTTTGCGTCACATGTGCCAATAGAATAAAAAGCCACATGCCAATTCAACACATTATGAAACGTTCTGCAGTGAGCAAAAGGTGGCCCAGAGGAAGGTACTTGCCCGTCGTAAACATATGCTCTTGGGGCTTGCTAGAAAGACCATAAAGAAAGACCACTGTACGTTAATAGGGCGCATCGGAGGTGTTGCTTACAGATTAGCACTGCTTCTGACTGCCGAATCCCTTTTTGCAACTCCCCGAATAGGATGATTCCAGCAACCGGATAGAGCAGTCCAATGCCGGATAGACCACCTTCTGCTGAGAGATCAGAAAATGCACTCCATATAGCAACACGAATACAGGTCGGCATTCGGAATTAGAATAAAAATTTATTGAGCACTGAGTTTTCTGGATGTTGCTTCTAATTGGCCGAATAAGGGCTGTGCAATGGTTCCGTGTTGTATAGTTTCTGGCCGAGCAACTTGAGTAAAATTGGCAAGCAAGGATAAGCAAAGCTCTTATTTTTTTCAAACTTACTTCATTTTGCCTTTTGTTTAGCAAAGTCGCCTCTCCACTTATTTCATTATGTGTTCTTCGCAATACAACATCATCATTATTGTTGTCTTCTTATTGTGTTTCGCGATGAGCTTCGGTAACCGACTTGCTTTCGGCAATGCTTGCGCCGTATCGATTCTCACATACTGTAGATTAACTCAAATGGGCTTCCGGGCCTATGACCTCACGTTTCTCTTTTATTTTCAGCTGGCATACACGCGACAGGGTCATAGTTCTGACAGCAAAATGTCGGGCCGAAACGGACTTATAGCACATGTGACAAAAATATAGTGCTCAATACCGGAAGCTAGGAAAAAAAGTAGAGAATTTTGTTGAAGGAAATCGGCGGACGAACGCGTCACGTGTAAAAGAGAGTGATAGCCGATCACCGTACGTGTGTCACTTTGTACGGGTAGCCTCTCAAAATGAGCTGTGCCACAAAATAACCGGTTAGATGGGAGGCTAAATTACATATTGACCGATATATAGGTGGTCCGCACCCGTCAGACTAGATATTGTAAATTGGCGCCAGTGACTGCCTCGCCCAGGATGACTGATAGCGGCGCGGTTGGGGCTGTTGCACTTCCGAAAATTGTTGAACAATGGAAAAAGTGAATTTATTGCTAAAACTGTGTCATCCAATTTTGCTTATTCGAGTGACTGCGAGTGATTCGTGTGTGAAACAGTTTGCCAAGCCTGCGCCGGCATAACGGTGCCTTCCCGCTTCAACCCGTGCTGAAGTAGGCCCATAGAGCCGGGCACAGCTCAAAAAGAATTATGCTTCCTCCGGAAACTAGTCATCTCTAAAAGAACTGGTGCTAAAAAGTCTGAGGGCGACGGTGGCCTCCCCTGGCCTGACCGCAATATATACTCGAGCGAAATACGGAAATAAAAACTCCTTACATATTGTAGAATGCTGCGTGGGTGTCCGCATTATTGCTCGTCTGTCAGTCCTTACCCTAGAAGGTTACAGACACCCCTTGAAATTTTTCGTGCTAACAAGTTTCAAGGGATCGCGTAGCTTTCTACAATGCTGCATACAAGTGCATGTAAGCCTGCAGAACTGGGCAAGTCATGTCCTCCGAGTGGCCTCCAAAGCCACTGCAGGGGTGAGAAAATACCCAACTATCTGATACACGAATTTTCAGACACTGCTAAGCGTCAGCGTTTGAGTTGTATCCCTGGCCGTCTGCAGCTGCCACATAACCGACAGCTTGTATCATCTTCGCGAGAAAGACGCTGGTGTTGACTCTCATGCTGCCGACAGTCGGGCTTTCAAGCATCAACAGAAGTGCGCGGCGAGGTTTCCAACAGCGGCGAGTTGTGTGAG
>NW_013655127.1:0-1950 GCF_000499385.1 Eimeria necatrix
CCAGGCGGCGGTCGACGCTCCACTACTGGTCGCATTGCAACATGCCATGTTCAGGGGTCTGCAAAAGCCAGCCGTTGTGCAGTTGCGAAGAGTCTAGCGACGCTTAGCATAGGATGCCTATTTCTCGTGCAGCCCGTACGTCTGCCCCGCGGAAGGCGTTATTTGCGTTAGTGCCCTGCAAAATGGGTGCCACACTGTTGTCGCCTCAGCTGCTTCTTGGCCTGTCAACGTCTCTTGGCAGGTTTGGAATGCGTTGTAGTTGCAACTCAGCTTCGGCAATTACCGTGGTCTGTAGCGAGGTGAGTAAACCAGGAGGACTCTGCTGCGTAGGGAAATATCGCCCTTCAGGGCATCAGGGTGTTGTAGGTTTCGACCCATTCGCATTATATGGGAGTTGTGTCCTTTCAAGATATATGAATATCCACGGCTTTATATGCCAGGTAGTCCTTTTGAGGGGTAATCGGCTTACCTCGTGATCGCTTCTCTAAACAAGCATTTGGGGATTTTCGCTGGTGTATTTTTTGTTAGGCGATGGCCTGCTATTTACTGTCGTATCTGTTTTGCTTTCATTCTCATTATGGTTTGGTTCTGCGTGTCAATAGGTCTGCTTAAAATCTGCGAGATTTGTGACAGGGCTTAGCGTCGTATTACAATATCTTATACATGACTCGTCTTGTATCATGGATCAAGTACACGGCAGATCCTCCTGTTCTACTCCACTCTTTCTGCATGTACTAGTTATCGCTAATCGCAGTATATCGGCAGGCACATTTTGGACTTACTGAGCTAATAGAGCTATTCGCTAATCAAGAGCGCGCTGCTCTGTGTAGTGGCGAATTTGGCCTTGTTGCAGTGTGCACCGCCACAACATAGTTTGCGAGCTATACACCGCTGTTGATCTCAAAGTGTATCGTTGCTTCATGAAATCGGAGCCGGTCGTTGAGGTCAAAAGCCTTCAATACGGCGTTTCTCAGGGCAATCTGGTCTGCTGAAATTAAGTGTTTGTAGGTGCCAGGTTCTGAATGGAGGTCAGTAGCAAATTTGGAATGTTTTCATTTGATTTGTTCGTAGTCAAAAAATGTATCGAATGATGGTCAAATTATAAAATGAGATTTGTTCTATGCGTTAGGGGCATTTTGTGTTAAAGTGGGTAATTTTCGCAAGTGCCTAGGGAAGCAGCTTTGTATCCATCAGTACACTGTTCGTTCTTCTGAGCGTGAATCGATATTTCGAACCATTTTGAGAAAATACCGAATGCTATATTTGATATCAACCAAGTTAGCATTCTCTGATCAATCGCAATCGGAACACGACGCTTGCGCTGTAGAGCTCATGCGTTGTTCTAATGAGCATTGGCATGCCAATAAAGATTCATAAGCGTGATATGCAAAGGAAGGAAAAATCTCCCTGTGCTGCTTCACGTAAAGGCAATTCTTTGAAACACTTTGATTTATATGTTGGTGGGTGGAAATTGCAGAGAAATTGTTTGGTGTGTTTATCGGCATTGGTGGTTGAATAGTTCATTGGAAACATTTGCCGTGTTGGATGCTATGAAGTACCTTACCAAGATTAATTGCTAGGCTTTGGACCCTACAGGCGTTGCACAGGTCGTTGACTGGTACATTCCCTGTTGCTCTTTGTTTCGCCTTTCCATTCTGTATCTTATGGAAAGCTGACATGTGCCCAATTGTGGCATTTATCTTTGAGCTGACCGTAGCGCGGCGGTGGTATCTGAGTACGCTTCCTAAGAAGGCCTTACCCACAGCACCTCACAATCAGTCACAAACGAGCTGTGCAAACTGTTCCACTCTTCTAAGGCGCTAAATCCTGCGAATTATGGAACCAACAGCAGCTCGAACACGTGGTATTCACCAGGTAAATCGGTTGTATGAAGCACCCTTATACGCGGTGTTGAAGTGTCTGCGCATACACAATGATTTTGCACTCGAT
>NW_013655127.1:2050-3849 GCF_000499385.1 Eimeria necatrix
TGCAGAAATATTCGGTGCTTCTGAATGCAAAGTGTGAAGAATTTTTTGATATATAGAAAGCACTACTTGTTCTGCAGGCCAAGCATTGTTCAGCTTGTTGACTAGGCTGCCACTTACCTGTTCCTTTCCCCTGTGTTCGAGACGATCAGCGCGTGCTGTCAAGACGTCGCGTGCTTGTCTAATGGATAATGCCGTTGCGATATTTGCACCACGGTAGTCGTATCCGATTGGGTGTTCGATTATGGGCATTCTGCGAGGTAAGGCGAACAACCACTCGAACGAGCACTCATTTGTTGCTTGCAGTGTTTTGAGAATTGGGCTGTACATCCCCCGGCGCCGCCTTGCAATGCTCTGCGGCCTCGTCGACATGTAGGGAGCTGTTGTGACCCTGTCAAGGCATCTCTTTGAAGCATTGTGGTTTGCAGCGAGCACATACTTGCGGGTGGAGGCTGCCAAAATATGGCTTACGGTGTTAGACGACACTGGCGTTTATTTGGCTGGTTGAAAACTTTGCAGGAGTACTTACTTGAGGAATAAAATTTTGTCGATTACTTATACAAAAAGGCAGGTGTCCTAATCTTCATGCGCTTTCTCGTGACGCTATTTGAAAAGTGCTTCGATGCTTCCTGTCGTACCACTTACTCCAAGCAGTGTTTGATGACAATTCAAGATACGTTCGATAAGTGGTTGTAGTCGTTGAGCTAAGTAATGTCTAACACACAGCTACGTAGTCAGGCTCGTTCTGGAGCCAGAAACGAGGAGACTGAGCGAGTTTTTTCAACGGTCATGAGGAATGCCGCGCGTCGAAGTACAGTTTGCTCTGTTTGTCAGGCAATTCAAGTCCTGGTCTGTAGATGTAAACTGCGGTCGGCCAGTGGCTTCTGCCTGTATTGTTCACGACGGAATCTAAAATTCGTTTCAAAATGCCCGTACGATGAGACTGCTGTCCGCACTCTGCGAGAAACAAGAAGTGCGAAGCCTACTCTGTTGCATGACAGCAACTGTACGTGTAATGCTGGGCTTGCCTGAACGGGTTATGTAGATGTAAACTGCGGTCAGCCAGTGGCTTCTGCTTGAATTGTTCACGACGGACTCTAAAATTCCTTTCAAAATGCACGCGATGAGACTGCTGTTCGTACTCAGCAAGAAACAAGAAGTGCGGAGCCTACTCTGCCGCATGACTGGGACAAACTGTACGTCTAATGATAGGCTTGCATGAACGGGCTAATTTACAACTTCGTAGTCAAAGGTGCACTTGAATGGCTAGGGCTTCTTGTTCGAGTGCTAAACAACACTAAAATGAAGAAGAGATCTGGACCAGCAAGAGCTTCATGGCCGATTTTGGAAGGCCTCAATGGAAGGAAAAAGCGCAGTAATTAAGGCGTCAAAAGCGCATCCACTATGATGAATGTCGCATATGCTCATGTGGGGAGGGTATTCTATCTGCGAGCTATCGCCGAACAGCAACTGCATCGAGGAAGCATTGACGTGATTATTTGCAGGCTAACTCAGAAGCCGAACTTTCCGATGAGACCTGCCCGCCCTCAGAATGTGAGCTAGCTCATTCATTGAATGCCGGTGCTCCATGGTTAGCAAAGCGGCCCAGGTTGGAGAAGCGCAGCTAGACCTACGGGTTTATCCTATTTTCTTGGGGACACCGATAAAACAGCAGGGTCTCCTGGGTCAGGAGTGTTTCAGCGCGCAGACCGCCACGTTCAGACTATCGTCGCACTTTTCTACGGAAAAATCCACATGGTATTTTTGGTTTTCTCGGTGCAGAGTAATGTACTTGTTTTATG
>NW_013655128.1:5000-95727 GCF_000499385.1 Eimeria necatrix
ACCGCCACTACTTTCACTCGATGCTTTCTGTTTTGCTTCCGATTTTATTCAAGTCGAACTGCGCCGCTGCAGCTGTACCTCTGTCAGGCTCTGCAGAAGCTGCTGCGTCGGCTACAGTCGAGCAGCAGCAGCAGCAGCAGGAGCAGCAGTCTGCTGCTCTTTCAATCAGCGGGGCCTTTGAGGCACTGCCTCTTAGCGGCACGATGAGGCATATCGCGACGACTGCTGTCAAGAACGCCCCCACGCCGAACGTCCTGTCAGCAGACCGTGTTATTAGTTGCATATATTTTCTTCAACTGTGTTTCTGTTTCTATCTGTTCTCCTTTTCTTTGCAATAACCCTCAATCTCGCTCTGCACGAGTCCAGTTGCCTCTGTCCATTTGCCCTTGTAATATTGCAACCGTGTCTTTGCAGTTTTTTCTGGCTTCCGTCTTTCCAGCTGCTTTCTTCCCAATTCCCTTCTCTTGTTCTTCCTGCCCCATCTCTCAGTTTCTAGCTCACTGCTGCTCTCCGTGTGCCGCCTCGAAGCGCCTGCCAGAGTGCCTCTCAGTGTTGCGGCCTGCCTGCGGCTCCCTCTGTCACTCTAGCGGCTGTTTCCTCTTTAGTGCAACTCCTTGCTGCTGCACTTTGAGATTTTCTCCGTCTGCCTCGGGCTTAGAGCCCACAAACTCCGACTTCTTGTTCCGAGTCGGTCTGCTGCGTTCAGAGCTTCAATGCTTCTTGCGGAACAGCGAGTTGTTTCCCTTTCATACGCCAAGGGCTATGAACTTAGCCCTACAGGTAAAATGGGATAGCGAAGTCTCCAAGCTGCTCAAGGGAAAATGATTCCAGGCCTGGCTAGGCTCTGAGAGCAGGCAGCAGACAGTAATGGTAAAACCCGTGGCCGAGAGGTGGCCTTGTGTCTTTCTTATTACTGCTGGGGAGTGACGGATGGAGATTTAGAGGATTAGGTTTTGTGCTGCAGACGTATGCTTGCTGACAAACTTTGTAAGCTCTTCTTTGGCTTTGCGTCGGCTAGAGAGTTGGACTCCTCTGTGCCTTCCCAGCATTAACGACAGGCAAGTCGTGGGTTCTTCTTCTACTTGTTTCATTGTGTCTTGCTCGATCATTGCATAGCTTTGTATCTGCAGCTCCATCTCTGCATTTCATCTTTTGCAGTTCCTGTTGTTACGGATTGTCTGTTTCGTGGTTTTGTTTGTTTCCCTTCATCAGCGCAGCTGTATTAGTGTCTGCATGCCATTGTTCGCCTCTGCTGTCTGCTGCTGCTGCTTGCGGTATTTACTTGATGCTACCCTTGCTGCTGCTGCTACTTGCTGCTGCTGGCTGCCGCTGCCGCTTCTTGCTGGCACTGCTGCATGCTGCCGCTGCTTGTTGCTGCTGCTTCGTTCCTCTTCTTGCTGCTGGCCTGCACGCCCATCGCTTTGTTTCGCTCCTCAGTTTTTGCTGCATCATTGGGTCTTCCGTATCCCCGTTTGTGTCTTTGCATGAATATGCCAGGAAACATCAGGCCCCCTCTTTGCTTATGTCTTCGCTCCTACCTGCCTGCTCTTTGTTTTTGGTTCTTCTTCCTTGCTGTCTGTCTCCGAGTCAGTGCCTGTAGTGCTTCAGCTGTGTCTCTCCTTTGCCTACTGTTACTCCCTTTCTTGTCCAGTTTCTTTCGCGTTGCTTATTCGTGTTGCTTTTTTCTTCCGTTCCCGAATATGCATGCATTAACATGCCCTTATATTGCTCGTTGCATCTTTCACGTGCCCGCGAGGGCACTCATCGCTCACGTATCTGTCTGCCTTTCTCTGTGTGTAGTAGAGCTTACCTTCAAACTGTCACTCATCTTTTTTTGTGTCCTCCTTAGGGGGTTCCTACACGCCTACATTCGCTATTTGACTCCTCGTCTCGCGTTTGTCTGCCTTTCCTCCCCAGCGGACTCCATCAGATTCCACCAACTCGCGAACCACTGCAATAAATTATTCGCGGTACTTTCCCTAGAGAACGTAGCATTTAGGATTTATGCTCAGAGTTTTTGGCTTCGTGACGGGCAAAGGTTTGGGAACTTAGGGTTTATGGCTCATGCATGAAATCCATCAGTGCGTCGCCACAACTTCTTCGGCGTGCGGCTGTGGATCCTGCGCCGAAAGGCTTACGGCTTGGGGTTAGAAGCTTAGGATTTCTGTTGCAGATGCTGACAAACACCGGATGTCTTGCTGCCATAGAAACTTCCCTGGAGTATGCACCATACGCTCTGCGTAAGTTTAAACCCTGCGTCCTTACTTCTGGCCTCCGAGTCTTCGTGTGGGCTGTGGGTGAGGGGCTAGAGTGCTTTTTTGGCTTTGCTTACAGCGCGGTGCTTGTGGGGAGATATTTCGCTGCTGCACTGCGCACTGTTCGTGCCTTCTCTTTCTCAATACTTCTCGTCTGCATTTGGAGATGAGTACAAAACAGACGCTTCCAAGCAACAAAGGTTAGGATACCACCAAAGAATGAGCCTGAAATGACGAAGTTCCAACTCCTGTGGAAAAACCCTAAACCTCAGAGACATGCAGTCTTCTGGCACCAATCAAAACCCAGTGTAGCAGGCCGGAAGGCGGGGGCTGCTGATGAAGTTCGGTGCTGGGTTGTAGGGCCGGGGGTGCAGGGTCTGAGGCTCACTTGGCTTCTACTGTGTGCGTGATGAAGCGTCCTTTCTCTGTACGCGAGTGCCACTGAGTTAATTCAAAACGGAAAGCGTCCTGCCCACGCTTACGTTGAGACGACGGTGAGGCTGCAGGAAAGGCGGCTTAGGTTCTAGGGTGGAGCCGCGAAACTGCCACTGGAGAGGCCCTTAGCCGCAGCAAGCTCCGTCCCCTTGATCTTACTTACTTTGCCCGTGGCTGTGCGTATCGGATCAAGGTGGTAGCCCAGTGCTTAGTCTTTGTGTGCAGGACGAAAAGGTGTACGTTTGGCTAACGGCGGAGTTCTTCTTCTTTTGCTGCGTTCCAAGATGGATCAGTAAGATAGGCTGTAGCTGCTGCACTTAATGCAACCCTCCTGCAAATGCAGCTTGCTGCTGCCCTCTACTCTAAAGGCAGCAATATGAACGAAGCAGCAGCACACAGCAGCAATGGCAGCAGATAGCAAAGCCCCGTAGATGTCATCCTAGCTGTGGTTGGTGCGAGTGCGAGCCAAGCAGGTTATAGGGCTTCTGTTGTGACTGCAGACGTATCTACGGCGCTTGTGGAGCAACTGGCAAAGTGGATTCGCGAGCAGCAACCGTTCCTTTTCATAACTGATATCCCTCCTCTTGTCCACACCCCGCAGCAAAAGTGAGCACATGCAGCGGCGACACCCAAAACTGCTTCTGCTCTTCAGCGCGTAGATACTTGGTGCTCTGACCACAACAGCAGGAGCAGGAGCCCTGCACTGCGAAGGACAGCCAATATCTGCAGCAGCAGCGGCGAAGCAATGGGCAGCAGCAGTACCAGCATGCTGTGGCATTTCTGCATTCTTCCTGCCTATTTTCTCTCCTTTGCCTCGTTCGCTTTTTTTTGCTACATTAGCAGTTGCTGCGGCTGCAGTGCTGCAATATATGAGTTTCGTTTCGCGTTTGTCTCTTGTGCCCATATGAGCGCTTTACTCGAACCCTACAGGCCCAGCTGCCTGCAATAAAGGGTCTAGGATTTAGATGAGTTTCTTCATTTTTTTGTCTCCAAATGCGTCTTCAATTTCCCCCCTTCGGTTTGTAGCTCTTGTAAAGAGGAAGAATAGTCGCAGAAGCAGCGTACGCTTGTAGATAGAGAGGAGCGTTCTGTTTGGACAATGTACTGAGAACTTTCGTTTAAAGGTTAGGCGGCCTCGTGCGCAGTGGGTACTGTTGACTTTGCAACGAAACTCGTTGATTGCCTGACTTTTTGGCCTATGTGAGAACATGAGATCCCCGGAATAATAGGCAAAAGAAGGTCCTCCACGCTGTGCATCCCTGCAGCTGACCAGCAACTGACTTCTGCAAAAATTGCAGAAAGACTCTATCAACATATTAGGGCTGCCACTGCGATTGATTTGGGCGACCAAACACAAAAAAGATCCATTTGATGTACACCAGGAAAGCCGCAGCCTCGAGCTGAGACAGCGGCTGCTTCGTGTAAGCGTAAAGCAGCCTGTTTAGCTGCATTCAAGCTCATCCTTTTCCCAGACGCTAGGATTGGTGGGTGGCGTCGGCATGTCATCGGTATGTACGTTGCTGTCCGTGTAATCGCCTGCATTTCGCCTTTCTTCGTTACGGGAGTATGCAACTGAAACTGCCTCATGCCTCAATATGATGCAGCATGCAGTGGCCTTTGGAGCCGTTCGTGAATCGCTGCACTGAACACAACCTGAAAAAAAATTCACTGTTCTGGGCATTTCGAAGTTGGCGATGCAGCGCTCAAAGAGCGACCGAAGCTCAGCAACAACCCATTTCCCCTTTCCCTCTTTCTCTCTCTCTATACTTTGGACTATATTTATTACTGTTCGTGTTTTGAAAACCTATAGCTCTGCGTATTTTCGCGCCCCTGCGTGCTCGTTTCCTGTATGTCTTTCGCCACTGCTTCCCTCCTTTGCTACTTTAGGGCACGCTTCATTTGGGAGGTTCTCGCAGACAGCGAAATAGCCGCTACTGCTCCTGCTGTTGCGGTGCTGCTGCTAGTGCCTTTTTGTTAGGCATGCCTGTCCTGCACTTCACTCACAGCCCACAACTCCCATTTTAGGCCTGCCAGCTTTGTTACCCAACTGGTGGCTCAACGATCTGGGGCTTAAAACTTACTCCTGCGAGTGCATTGTGCACCGAAATTGCATCCAGATGCAAGTTAGCGTTGTAAGACCCTAAAGCTAGGCAGTTTGCGCTGCCGGCCCGCCCCTACGCCGTCTGCATGCATAGAGGAGGAGAACGCTGGGCAGCTTACGGCGAACTGCTCATCCTTATAACTGAGCGCTAAGCCAACGGCAGAGCAGCTCAATGTTGGAAACAACAAAGTGGACGTACTGTGAACAGGTGGAGTACTTCTACAGTTCCTTCAACATGGGAAAGAGCATCCAGGATGCAGTTGCGTGCACCGATTTCTAAATGACTCCTGTTTAAACAGGTACGAAATACGCTGATAGTAGCCAACAGCCTGAACTACAACTAACTGTTCGACAGCCGCTACTCAATGCGCATACAGCAAAGACCCTTGCTCCAGTCTACGTCTATCACCGTAATTCTGAGGGTACAGGCTTATCACTACACCGTACCCACGCAACACCTTCTACAATGCAACCTCCTCCTGAAGCGTGCTACGCAGCTGTTCTGACCAGGGCCCAACTTTGGACTTCAGAGTGACAATAAAACGTCTACGTCTTGAGTTTCCAGCGTTTAAGGTACACGCAGGAACAAGGAAGAAAATTCTGCTGTTGCTGCCAATGCAGCTGCCACAACTCATCAGTCGTATCAGCAGCAGTGGATATTGTCGATCGAGCAGAGACACAGCAGACCTCTAAGCTCCAGGCCTTCATACTTGGCACCAAACTTCAACAAATAAAGCAGCCAACGCGTTCCGTCCAACTCAAATTCATGACGTAGGGTCTTGTGCTTTGGAGGCTCGTAATTTCCGTTTTTCTTTGCTCGGCAAAATGCCGGTGCCAAATACATCTTCATTTGCGATTTTGCTCTTTGGCGCGTCCTTCAACACGGCTTCTTCGTACAGCTACGCAGGTCATGCATCAGCAACCACAAACCACAAATCCTACTAATAAAAGTTCAAATCTGGACTAGAGACCACGCGCGAACGCCGCAGCTCTGCGCAGGTCCTCGTTAAGTGCAGTACGGCACTGGGCTAAATGTGGTGTGTTGAAAAATCAATCGCTTGTTACCTTTCTCTTCTCCTTCTGTCCCTGCCGCCTCGCGAAAGCGATAGCAGCCTGAAGGCGTCGAGGCCTCAACAGCTGCATACAAACGGAATACACCCCTAATCTTCAAAATGGTATCATCAAACAAGCAGACCCGGGTACATTAAGCACGGGAACTCTATACGCTAAACGCCTGCTGCTGAAATCAGGAGCTCCTGTTGGTGCCTGCTTTTGCAAACAAGATCCCGGCTCGGCGCGCAAAAAGTGACGCTCAGTGCTTCACACGTTGAGTTTCGGTGGCTGACGTCTTCAACTTAGCAGGGTTCTTACGTCCAATGTTCTGACAAACTCGGTATTTCGCCAAAGGGTCTTGCCACAGAAGCTCCCTTCCAAGATCTTTACTGGGTCCAGCACGAAACGAGGTCCTGAGCCAGACCCTCAACGGCAAGCACTCACCTTCATGCACTATACAGTAGGCCCACATTCAAAACAAAAACGCTAAACCGTCTATTCACTGGAGCTTTTCGCATTTTTCCACTGTAATTAATGGCTCGCTGGGCTCCTAAACACTAAATGAAAAGCCCACAACGCTAGCACTGCATGCAGCTCCCTGCGCTCCAGGCCTAGATGCTAACGCGTTCGCTTTCCAAATTACACCCCAGGTCCACAGCCCTCAATTTTACCAATTTCAATAAAAGTCTGTCTGTGGGGATTGTTCGCATCCCCGCCCTCCCCCACTACCAATGGGGCAATCTGAACGGCCACAAATCACAGAACCCTGAACCCCAAATTCAAACCCTAGCTACCACAGAACCGCAAACACACAAGGAAACACGCCTGTGAAATTTAACTGGTGCATCATCCACCCTAAATCACAAAGGTAACATGCCTGGTAGTGCCTGAACCAGATGCGGTTGTCCGAGACAAAGAAAGACATCGCATGATCAAAGAAAGGCTTCGATTTAGGATGGTTCCTGGGAGTTCCAAACACCTAAGCGCAAGTTACAGACCGTCAACCCCTTCAAAAGTTTCTCTTTAACGTAAAGGGAAGCATGAGCCCCTTCGCCTGTACCGATGAGTAACCCCATTCTTAACTGCCACATCCCACCTGCACAAAGAGCTCCTTGAGGACTCGGTAATGAGGATCTCCATCGAATTCTGATCCGAATATTAGCAGAGGCCGAGAGTGCAGCAGACAGTTTCCCGACAGGCGGAGTTCGCTCAGAGTTTCCACTGAAGCGCAAAACCCCAAGCCCTACACCCCAAATACTAGGAAGCAAACGTGGATTACAAACTGGAAAACGTGGCGTAGAGTTTAGGAAACGAGTCTTAACGTGCAGCCAAAGGCAGCCCCGAAGTTACACCCTGGATTGCCGGATCCAACACCCTACCGTTCATCAACCTGCCAATGAAGGTGGGACCGAGAGGTACTTTAGCGACATGCAGCAGCGCGTCATTTTTCCGCTGTTCCAAATACAGCACACTATTGCACCTGCAGCAGCAGCAGCAGCAGCAAAAGCGGAGAAGCTCGCCATGTCACAGCATGAACAGCAGCGACAGCGCCACAAGCCTAAGACACGTTTGCAGACCATATAAACACTCGCACGCAGCAGCAGTCTGGCAAAACGGGCAGCAGCAACAGCAGCAGAAACGTACGACCGCAGCTGGCAGAGCTCGGCAATGCTTTGAAGCTTCTCCTTCTTCTCCCATTTCGTCTGCGACAGAACAAAACCCAGAGCCCAAACTAAATACGGGGACGCGAGCCAGCGCTTCCCGCGGGAGCGTTTGGAATAGTTGCTTCGACTTTTCTCCATAATGGACCCTAATTCTGTTGGCATTCCCTTCAATGGTGCCGAAACGCTCATTGTGTAGCTTCGCCCCAAGCCAGGGTTTGCGGGGTGCAGTCTGAGACTTGCCTCTGACTTGTGATGCGGAAGGAGCTTCTTCAAATCTTCTATGAGGTGCCGAGACCTCGCAGAAATGCCGCGGCTGCCCAGCACCAAAACGCGCTGACGATTCAGCCACCGTGTTTCTCTTCGAAGGTACTCCGCATCCTCCAGCAGGTACGGATCTGCTGCGGCAGCGGCGTCTATTGCTGCTGCGCTGTCAGCTGCATCGGCTGCTGCGTCATTCTCCGCCGATGGTGAGCCCTCAAGTGGAGCAGCTGCTGTTGTTTCTGTCTTTTCACTTTGGTCCAAGGAGTTACTTGCTGCGCCATCCCCCTTGCCTTCCATGTCGGTAGTTTGGTGCCTGTCTTGGGGGAACTGGTGTTGCTGCTGCTGCTGTCTACGTCGCTTTTTGCTTCCGTGCTCATCTTGCTGATGATGCACTCCAGCCGCCTGTGGCGGCTGCTGCTCCGGTTGCTGCTTTTCCTGCTGGAGCCGTGCCTGCTTCCTCGGTCTCTTCGGGAACGAAGTGGTCGCTGGTGCTCCACATTCTCCTTTGGCACTTGAAGCAGGCCGTTTCCGAAGTGCTTTATGCGCCTTATTAGTTGCTTCTTGTATTGCAGCGGCTGCTGCTTCCGGCGTTGCCTCAGCTGCCTTCCGCGCAGCTGCCGCTACTTCCTTGCGGCCCATTCCACGAAGCTCCGTATAGTCACGAAAGTGGTCACGCCCTCCTTACTTGAAGATTTTCTTCCACATATGAACCTCGACAATAGAAGAAGGTGCAAAACAGAAGCCCGGCGAACGTACAGCCAATGGTAGCCGCATTTCGGCCCCCACAAAGTGCATGCGGGTACATTTCGGCATGGTAATATAGGGTGCCCTCTCTCCTATATTATGATACATGTTGTAACGTTGATACAATAACTTATGATGCTTCCTATTCATGCCTCAACTAAGGTCCAACTGGAACCTGGGGTAACCTCTACGTAAACTGTAGTGTTGCATGTACAGCGCTGCAATCTGGAAAACTAAACTGCCACTTCTAAATTCTTTTCGAATTCTCGCGAATTTGAAAAGAATTTAGAAGTGCATAAATATTAGGAAGGTAAAAGAAATTGGGGTTCTAGTGCTTCAGGCAGTGGATATAACTAGTTAGGAACTCCTTGAGGCAATTGACTTCGTCTTTCCTTCCAGTATGGTCCGATCACACAGGAAGCATGATTGTAGTACTGCAAGTTCCACTAGAACACAGCAGTGTTAAAACTGATTAAGGTCATATTAGTGGAGTCTTCCTGTAACACTTTTGTCTCTAGATTAGCTACTGTTTAGGCCATAACCGCGATGGGGTGACCTCCATAGTTCCCTTCCAGGTGCCTTTCAGCAATAGAGGCGCGGCGTCATAAAGTCACTATAAACTTCTAAGCCCTCGACTTACTGAAGACTGAGACAAATTTTTTTACGCCGTCCTGTCGGATAAAACACTGTACAGTACTGATATTTGGAGGCGCTACTTGGTGGCGCCACCAGTCGTGGAATAGGGCATGACAATTTCAGGGCATTCTTTAAAATAAATGTATTGCGTCAATGAGACGCAGCCGCACGCCGCACCTGATGCGCAGCATTAGATGCCTGTAGTGGGTTCGATAATGCGATACTAGTAAGCCATATACGATTTTATGGCATGCTTTAGACTCTCCTGTTCCACTTACTGCTTGCCTGAGCTGTTCGGACCTCCGAGCAAAAGAAATGCGGATACTCCATGCCAGGAGCAGTGTTCTCGTGCTCAGTGTCTGGCCGCAAGCAGACTAGGCGGCGTGGAGGTCGTGTACTGGCTGCGTTTCCTTCGAGAACTAACACGTTGGACAGCATGTCTAAGCCTGATTTCAGACTGGTAGTATATGCGATCTACGAGGAGCAGTGCGCCGTGGTCACGAAAAGATCTGTTCAGGCCGGCCTAGGGATACAGCAAGGAGCTGAAGAGCGGTTATCCAATCATGCAGTGATATAGCCTATTTAAAAATGTTCCAGTGGAGTGCGGCTTCTGCTGAGTGCATTAGAATCGTGAAGAAGTTCCGTTCTACTCCAGCCGACGCCGCAGCACAGTCCCTGAAAGTGCATGAGCTAGAACGTTTCCGTTAGACATATGTTCGACAAAAAGCGCAGTCGCACAATGGTGGCCTGTGCAGGACAGGCGGATCTCGTGCTTCCATACCAGGAAGGCGACCTCGCCCAGTTTCCACTTAGTGTCGTCTTGGTCAGATCCTTGATGACTGAAACGGAGAGGGCGATGCGTTACGGGACATGGCAGAAGTACTGTCTCACAAGGAAGTAGTCGGCAACACTGGGAGGCTTGTAACAACGGACACAAGGTTTTTGCTAGGACCAATTAAACGTCGGGAAAGGAAAAAGGACTTGAGAGTTGTCCGAAGATGGCACTACCGTGATTCGGAGTTTGAATGCGCGATTCTATCCCTATAGGTAGGCTCCTATCTATTTCTGGACACACAGGTACGCCAGAAACGGGAAAATTATGCAAAAAAACACCACGCGCTACTTTTGTCTATCTGCTTGGCTATTTTTCGCCCTGAAACTATTATCTCTCGCACTTACGAGCTGCGTGTCTAATTGCAGCACATATTGGGCCTGACCGTTGGGAGCAGAGTGTCTTTTCAACTTTTTTAATTTCCACTTCAGCACTCCTGTCTTCGTATTTTGAACTGTATGACGCATTTTGGGGCTATCTTGAAGAGCTGCAAATCAACAATATCCCTCCTCATCACAATGCTTCGCTTGGCACGTTAAGGAGTTTCTGTGCGTGTGTGCGTTTTTTCCGCCCCACTGCGTTCTGACCGCGTGTGTCTTTCTCATATTTGTGGCGACGGCGTTGTTTGTTGGCGCCGCTCTTTTTTTTGTTTCGCGGCTGTTGTGTCGTGTCTTGCTATGGGTCCGCTTCACGAGGTTACCCTCTATTTACCGCCTCCTCCACCGCCAATGCGAACGCTATTCCTCTCTACAACGCCTCTGCCACTCGCGCTGCTGCCGGGTGTTCTCACGTGTGCCTATCCTTTGAATGCTGGAGTGCACTTCCTGCTACAACACATGGTAGAGCCATTACTCTTCTATTATACGTTATCTTTCCGTCACTTTCTGCTGGTTGTTCTATGCGCTATCCTTTCTTTTTGTCGCTCTGTTATTATTGTTGCCTATACTTTTTCCCTGCAGTCTGTTTGTTTTCATCTTGTTCCTTGAGCTCGTTTTAACCTACCGCAGTACCACCATGCTCATAGTAGTGCAGTGCAGTAAGTGAGATGGTTAGCAGGCTTTGACGTAGCCTGGCCCTCAAAAGAAGCCCCATAATTTCACGTGGAAGTGGGCATCGTCTCTCATTTCATTTTCACCCAATTTGCAGTTTTATTCCCGCTATTTTGGTTCTTGCTGCATATGTGTGAAAGCCAACGGACGACAGGCTCCTTGACGGTTATGTGTCGTGGCAGGGGCAATTTAGAAGAACTCAAAAAATACCGAAGACACCGTGGAAAAAGCTTGTCATCGGCGGTTTTCAACTGTATGTCGCAGTGCCAACACGCCCAGTATTAGTGAAGGGGCCGTAGTAACGAGTTTCGAGCTCACCGCATCTAGTGATGCCGGGCAAGTGTTTGCTGCTGAGCTACAGCTTGCCCCCTCATAGCACGACGAATGGTACGCCGTTTGCGGTCAGCGTTTGCTTTCTTTTTCTTGTTCAGTTTTACACCGTTTCACTGTCCAGCCACGGAGTCACGCTGGAACATATGGGCCATAAGAGAAGTAAGGGTAAATGCTATAGGGTCGATAATGTCAACATCTGTTGGAGGAAGAGACCTCTGGCCCATCACGACTCCAAAAGGGAAGGCTTCTGTTGAGGGGTATCTAGTGACCTTTTTGCAGACTTGGGAGTCAAGAGGAGGCATTCCCGTTCTTGGTTCCCTGGCTGAATCTAAGTGCAAGGCGCCTGCTCCACTGTACGGTTGACACACCCGGCCTGTTAATTTTGGAGGCGTTGTGCGGAGGATATGACATGCTTTATGCTGACCCAGTTACATAGCTGCTGCCATAGGTCTGCTTAAAATCTAGTGTTTCTAGTTACAAATGAGCGTTTCACAGAAATCGTGCTACCGAGTAAGGTGGTCACCACGAAGCTATACTGTTGATTTTTTATTCGTGGGAATGAAATGAAACCCTTTGGGTAAAGATTTCACTAGCACCAAAATGGAACTATGATAAGGGAAAGTAAGAGACAAATCAATTATTAAATATAAACTGAGGTGCTTCTGGTGGTGAGAAGGTACGGCCAGCGGGTGAAGTCCTGCAGGGCGATGGAGTGATTTTGACGCACGACAGTAAATGCAGGATACCACGTGTCCTGTAGCATAGGCACGCATGCCAGCAAATAGTAATGGCTGCTGACGGTTACGAAGGCTTTGCCCTGGCAAAGTCAGCTCTGACGTGCTAGTTGTAGAACAAATGAGTGAAGTACCTCAAAAAGCAAGATACGGAGATTCACAACTTGCTGTAAATACAGATTAACAGGTATGAGGATTTGGAACGGAAAATGAAGTGGCAGTTTTGGAACTCAACTGCCGCGGCATTAGCGTTTTGTTGAGCGGCAAGCCTCGCGGAAGATCGGGAACCTCTCACAAGCCAAAATCCGTGCGATGCGTATGAAAAAAGAGCATTCCCCTGCTGCAAGAACTTTTGAGTTAGACACTGCAAGGGTTCGTATTGCTGGTGAGTTGAAAGCAGCACTAAGAGGAGGCGTAGGAGGGGGAGCATTGGAGAGAGGGGCGTTGAAGGTTGGGACCTCGTTCGTTGAAACAGCTAGAGGCGCTTGAACTCTAACGGGCTTTTGAGATACATGGGGTATGGCTGCTTCTGTCTGTAGTATGACTGGCTAGTTAAAGTGTTTTGGCTAGGTTTTCGAAGCGCTCCCGCGAGCGCTGGCGAGGCGATTACAATCTCAGGGAGGTCACTGCAGAAGAAGAGGGGTACCGATGGTAGCAAGGCAAAGCATCCGCCAACTGGTTATGCATAACCTGGAAACTTTGCAAAAATATGATTGCGAAGTACAGAATTTCAAGGGAAAATAAAGCATACCGGGAGTATGGAGAGGCTTCGACCTACTGAGCTGCTGCAAATAAGTGACAGCCGTATGATCGGTACACGTCACAACCTTGGCAGCGCATGATACGTGAGATCGATTCCTCAGAGCAATGACAATTTAAGGGAATTCTTGGTCGTAAGACGAATATTCCTGCCAAACCGGGTGGATGGCCTGACAGGAGAAGCCAAATGGTTTGTGTGCTTGTTCGTGAACTGCTCCTACTGAATAGCCTGATGCGGCTGTACATACTTGGAAGCAATTAGTGGCGCCGGACATTTTAAGGGCAGTATAATCGATCAAGAGATGCTTACGGTGCCGCACAATGAGTGTTCGAAGTTTTGCCCAGTGGGGAGTGGAGCCTTTGTCTGCGAAATCAACAACTGGGCAGACAACATCTGCAAACTCAGGACCCATGAACATGCAGTAGTACTTAACAATACCGCGGAACTGCCGTGTTTGTGACCCGCTAATCAGTATCATGGGCTACGCCTGAATAGCATGTAGCTTCTCAGCTGCACGTGTGGTACCTTTAGAGCTGACGGTGTAGCCAAAATAAGTCGGCTGCTGCTCAGATTAACTCTGCGCTTGCAGAACTTTAGGAAAAATTAATCCTTGCGGAAGATGCTGAGCATTTGCTGCTTAAGCTTTAGTACTTAAAGGGATCAGAGCCATTTGTCAGTAAGTCCTCAAAATAAGGTATGGCTGTCTGGCCCACCAAAGTTTGCCTATGTGGCTTTTATTGCGGAATTATGTGGGCAGTATAGAATAATACGGTACACACGCTTCCTGGACAGCATCTATTTCTAGAGCGATAAGCACACATTAGGGCCTACGTGGATCCCTAACACTGGCTATCGTAGAAACCCCTCTACACCGAGCGCAGCGGCTACAATTTAGCAGCACGCATTCAGTGTAGAGGAGCCGGGATCTCTAGGAAGGACAAGTGTAACAGCGGTCCCTTTTGCAGAGCGTTGTTGCCGCTGTCTGTTAAAAGATTGCTGCCAGCGCCAAAGACTGGGCTCGCCTACAGAGCCAGCAGGGTTCAGCCACGCTTAGAGCTCTGTTTTTCCAACATATTAAGTAGATCATTCGAACCATGGGTGCGTCTTCCACATTTTGTGTGGCCTATCCATTGCATAGTGCGCACTGCTACTACGGGCTACATGCGGCTTGCTCGAAGCCAGCCCTCCTAACTAAGTCCAATGCAGATTTATAAAAATAAATGAATCATTTAAGAAGCTAGAATATTTATAACCGCCGAGATGCAGCTCCATCGTTGTGTTCTGGGAGGCCGCGATTTTGGGAGCAGAGTCCACCGGTGTCGGTATCGCCAAATGCAGGCGCTTTACATGGGCCCGCAGAACCAAGACATCCACAACGCTCCGTCTTTCTCTAAGAACAACCAATAATACCATGTAATAACATTTCAAGTCATCGATTCTATAAACGTGAAAATATAACGGCCCACTGCTTGTAGCGGCGATGTATGCAGTCCAACGGAACGCGAAACACTGGCCTCACTATTGAGCCACGTGTGCCGAGACACCATCAGGGCCTTTTCTTTCTCTATAATATAATCTTGTGTGATTTTATATCTAATGCTTAGAGATAATTCTTAAGAGCAGGCGCGGTGTCCAATTGTGTGGGCCCCGCACAGCAAAACCAGCTCCTTTGCACACTTCGAAGGAGCGATGCCTGCCATCCCAACAAATCCCACAGAGAAAGCAGGCACAGGCATTGACATTTTTAGACATCCACTTAAATGCAGCATCGTCTGAGAGTAATGCATGCTACACCCGAAGCACGGCAGGTACAGCCCACTTATTTCAACAACTTAAGGTCTGCGTGGATTGCGGCGAACCTGTGGGAGAATTTCAAATGCAGCAATGGTACGAATTCGAAGGAATCACTCGACGTTTTCGAAACGCGCTCCCGACTATAAATTTCACACCCATTTCGCAACGGTGATTTTTATACAATTTCGAGCCGTCGTTGTGCAGAGCAATCTCAGAGCCGCCACGCTTCAGCGCCAGAATAGCAAGACAAGTGACTGTGGCAAGTAACTGCGGTGCAGTGTTCCACTGTTTCACATACATATGCGAACATAAGAGCAAGGTGATAATACACGTGGACATCTGGTGTGCTCCGCTTCAAGGCAGAACAAAGCGTTTCTCCAGCTTTTTCCAGCAGATTGGTGAGAATATAGTAGGCCCCTGAAAGCGATGATCCGTGTCTGTGGACCAAGTCTGGCAGACATTGCATCTTTCGTAAGACTTCACCTCGTTCAGCCTCTGCGAGAAAGGAAGCCCAACGATGGGAGGAATGTTGACTCACTGCTCGTTGTAGTCTAACTTGAATGCAAACCGCTGGAGAGGCAGCAGGATGTACAACTCTCTGCGAAGGAAGCCAGCATTTCACTACTTCACTTTTTTCGTAGACAGTTTGAGCTCGTAGATCTTGGAGTTCTGTGGTGGTTTTCGACCGAGATCTGTGAATCCATGTCGAACGTATTTTCTTTGCTAGGGCTGCAGCGCCAATCTTATTTGCATGGGGACTTTTTAAGTCCCAACTGCACACAAGAAAGCAATCAACTGGCTGATAGTGCACTTTCTGCAAGGCCCGGTCTTCTGCAGCCGTGGAGACACAGCATCCTATTTCCATTAAGGGCAGCTGTATTTGCCTCAGTGTTGGCAATTGTATTTCTCGTCTCGTATTGCTTTATTTTAAGCTCCAAAGGGATCCCATATCTGAATGCAGCTCGACGGCTGGCCGCAACTGGGAAAAGGGAGAAGAGTGAAAATGGGCTGGAAGATGAAGCCACTCAACATAACGCCCGGCAGATGTGCGAAACGGAATTGTACCAACAGCTTCATGCATCGGATTCTGCACTATTTTACCCCCATATGCAAGAATTAGATACTCTATCAGAGGCAGAAGAACCAGAAAAAAAACGACGGAGAATGGAAAGCTCAGTGGCTTCATACAGTCACGAAGGAGTGTCAACTATTCAGCAGAAGCCGGGCGATTCAGTAATGGATTATACAAGGACAGCGGTGCCAGCCGGAAACTTAAGCCTACCATGGTATGCTCGAAAAAGTGCGGCTGCAAAGAGTATTTATGAAGAAACGTCGGCACCGGGTCAGCTGCATCACGTCGCACGACTGTCTCCCAGTTTAGATGGCCTCACAGTATATGCCCAGCCGCCAAAAGCACAGAATGATGGAAGACCTTGCGAAGATGGGGAGCCGTGGAAGAAGAAACGGGAAACAATCGAGTCAAACAGTGAGTGGCAGTCCAGAGAAAGCTTCATCGCTTCAGCCCAAACGCCAGCAGACTCAGCAGAGAGAGCACAACTGGCTGAGGTGCCCGGCCAGCTACAGAAGGAAGGCGTGCCAGGGGCACTGAATGCAGACGTTGAAGGGCTGGAACTCGCAGACTGGTTACTTGACATCGCGCAGTCGTCTCAAACCTTAAATAATGTCTTGGAGTCTCTGCGGTCCTCCGACCCACAAATAAGCGAAGCAGTGGATTACGGTGGTGATGGCCACCAGAATTCGGTGGATGCATCTAGTAGTGAGTGGCAGTCCGCTGCCAGCCAAACGGTTGGAACTCACCCGTTAAAGAACTTTGCCCAGATAGCGCAAGCGACCGAACAGCACGAGTTGGTGCGGGAGGCGCACCTGCCAGACGCACTGAATCCAGATGTTGAAGGGCTGGAACTCGCAGACTGGATACTTGGCCTGGCGGAGTCGTCTCAAGCCCAAAATAATGGCTCGGGGTCTCTGGAGTCCTCCAAGCCACAAACCAGCGAAGCAGTGGATTACGATGGTGGTGTAGGCGAACAGAATTCGGTAAATGGATCTAGTAGTGCGTGGCAGTCCGCTACCAGCCAAACTGTTGGAGCTCATTCGTCAACGGGTTTTGCACAGCAGGTGCAAGCCAGGGAACAGCACGAGTGGGTGTGGGAGACGCCACTGCCAGGGGCGCTGAATCCAAATGTGGAGGGGCCGGGACTCGCAGACTGGATACTTGGCCTGGCGGAGTCATCTCAAGCCCAAAATAATGGCTCGGGGTCTCTGGAGTCCTCCAAGCCACAAACCAGCGAAGCAGTGGATTACGATGGTGGTGTAGGCGAACAGAATTCGGTAAATGAATCTAGTAGTGCGTGGCAGTCCGCTACCAGCCAAACTGTTGGAGCTCATTCGTCAACGGGTTTCGCACAGCAGGTGCAAGCCAGGGAACAGCACGAGCGGGTGTGGGAGACGCCACTGCCAGGGGCGCTGAATCCAAGTGTGGAGGGGCCGGGACTCGCAGACTGGATACTTGGCCTGGCGGAGTCATCTCAAGCCCAAAATAATGGCTCGGGGTCTCTGGAGTCCTCCAAGCCACAAACCAGCGAAGCAGTGGATTACGATGGTGGTGTAGGCGAACAGAATTCGGTGGATGAATCTAGGGAGTGGCAGTCCGCTACCAGCCAAACTGTTGGAGCTCATCCGTCAATGGAGTTCGCACATCAGGTGGAGACGAGGGAACAGCACGAGTGGGTGTGGGAGGCGCACCTGCCAGAAGCACTGAATGCCGATGCGGAGGGGCTGGAAGTCGCAGACTGGATACTTGGCCTGGCGCAGTCGTCTCAAGCGCTAAATAGTGGTTCGGCGTCCTGGCACTCTTCCAGTGTACGGATCAGTGGAGCATCTGATTCTAACAAAGTCGCCAAATACCATAAGACTCTGCAGGAGGATGAGTCGGATGGTCAGGGGCGCTCTAAACAGCATTCAGGATATGAGATTGTGGACGCCTCACACGCAGGTTTTTTCGCTGCAGAAAAACACCTGAATACATACTCCATGCAAGAGGTGGCGACAAATGCAGCATGCGCGCCAGCAGATAGTTGTCGTCGTGATACCGCAATGGATGTACCAAATGCTATGCAAGTTCAGTCGATTGCATCTGGCACGCAGCAGTCTTACATCGGTTACTCCGAAAGACCTTGCCCGACCCATTTTATAGTTCATTTGGCCACAGATGGTGCATTTGCCACTTCGTCAGGCATGCAAGAGTCTTCTCCGCTAAACGTAACGCCAGTGACGTCTACAAATGAGCCTTCAGAGATGGGGCAGCTTCTGCAATCTTTTCAAGGGGTGCAGGAAGGAAACCACTTTTCTCGTGACGATGGTTGTGCCATGCAACATTATCCTGGATACCCAAGAGAGTTTTCCCGACCAGCTGAAAGTCAAGTGGGCATTTCTCATGAGCAAGCTACAACAATCCAGGTACGGCAAATTATATTTTGTTGTGCTGCCGTCTCTGTCCCAAATGAGCAGCGCACTGCTTGTCGACAGCATCTTTGTAAAAGCATGCATACTTTTTTGGAGGTGTTTCACTTTTTTTCTGCAGTTATTTCAAGGCGTCCAACTAGAAAAGCAAATTCCTTCTCAGGATATTCGAACTATGCAACAGTATCCTGTCTACTCAAGCGGTGTTTTTGGGCAACCTGAGTTTCAAGTGAACGAATCTCCCCTCCACGAATACTTTGCCACAGACCAGGTATCGCAAATAATATATCGTGTTGTTATCCGAACGTACCTGCCAAGCAGAGTACTGCAGCGTTCTTTGTTGCAAGATGCGCTATGTTTGACGAAACGCTTTTCTTGCTGAATTTTTCGTTAGATTACCCTGTAGCATTTTCGCGCTCTAGTCTGACACGCTTCGCTGTATTCACTGAATTACTTCTCAGGTACTGCCAATCATGAGTGCCAATTCAGCCGCCCTGATGGGCACCTTCACTTCTTCTGTTCTGATGGGCAAGAAGGACATCAAAACACACCCCTTCTTCAGGCTTCCGCCGGTGGCTCCTGGAGCGGTCGTGAGAGAATTCAGCCACGATGCTTCACTCCACCTAGGTCGAAAGAAGATATTCCCTTTCTACGCCCTTCAGAATGTGAAAAATGTGCTGAAGCTACCAATGCTCCAGTCGCACCACCTAGAGTACCTGATGAGTTCCGCAGAAGTGCTGGTTGCTTATGCTTCTCGCTTCATGAAAAGGAATGTGAACGATGTGGTACCGTCCCTCGCAGTCGAGTTTCTAGCGATTTCTTTGTTAGTAGTTGATTCTCTATATGCTGCAACCCAGATTTTAGGAGCACAGTCGAAGAGTGATGATTGGTGGGATTCCGTGATTGATTCAGTCCCACATTACGAAGACCCACCTCCAAGTGTTGCAAAAGATAGAAGAGCGAGAAAAAATGTCGAGTTGGCGCAATTACTACGTGAAATGCTGCAGTTTTACAAAAAGAAAATTCGTCCCCCGCCTGAATTGTTGGTTCCCTTAAAGCAATGCATGTTTTGCACAGCCGCAATCCCTAGGCTCCGCAAAAGCAAGTGGACTGAATGGGAGGAAGATGATCATCAGTGGCGTAACTCTTCATGACCTCTGCGAATCCACTGCGTGAAGAGACGATTTGTGCGAGTGTGTTGGCACGGCATGGGAACACGTTTCGTTAAAGGAAATTGCGTCTGATGGTTAAGCAGGGAACGTGCCATCTCCAAGCTGCGTTACGTGCCAGCATCAGAGGTAAAGTAACCTGGATACACGTTTCGCGGGAGGAATACAGCAGTTCTGGAATGTACAAAAAATTTTTTTGCAAAAGAATGACTTCCGTTCCGTGTTGTTGTCACCAGCACTATGACAGGTTGCAAAACGTAGGGGCAAACTTCTTTTAAAGTTGTGTGCACACCTGTGAGGATACTGCATCAACATCGGCTTGCGTTGCAGCTAGGAAGAAAATTCTGCGCCAGAGGGTTGCACGCCGTCTTGTGGCGCAGACCACGGCGATTCCTGTTTCAGGAATCGCCGTGGTTTCAACAAGTATCCAGGAATCTACATTTCTTCGTTATTCTTCGACTGTCCGCTGTGTAGGGCTGTCCCGTGCCGCAGCAACCGCAGCGTATTTAAGGAGGGACGCGCCGCTCGCGCAGTGGGAACGCCACTGCAAGCCACTGCAATACAAAACCATGAAAAAGTACTGCTAGCAATACAATGAAGAACTGCCGTTAGCTTCGCTTTACAAGCGCATGTGGTGAGCCATACGCAATTTAAAGGCTGCAAATGGCTTCTTTGCAAGGCAAAGCTTGATTGAAATATTAGCCGGCAGCTACGGAATCTTTTGCATAAGGGTTTTTAGTTTGCAATAATGCTTTTAATACTGCCGCCATGTGCAGTTGCATGAACAAAGTCCTAATTAGCATGGTGACTGGAGTGGTCAACGCCCGACAGGCGTATCGATGCATCTAGCTCAAGAAGTTGCAGGCCCAGAATACCTTAAGTGCACATAAATATTTGTAAGTATATCGTCCATATTTATGTGAAGGCAGGCGTTTCAAGACCCGAGCTTAAGGTAGCTAGCGGACACCGGCCTAAACGTGGGTGGATCGGAACGGTAGCGAGCAGATCCAATTTGCTGGATGACGCGGAGACTCATCAGAATCGCACGATATAGATCGCTTCCTAAATATTATTGTAGTTCAAATACTGCTGAAAAACGTGGCTCCTGTTGGGAGCCAGGTTTAGCTTATGCGCTGCTGCCTTCCATAAGTCTGCTTTAGGTCTCGGTTCAACAACCCCCAATGAACCAGCAGTTCAGTGAAAGCGTGGCCACAGCAGTTGCGTCCCTGTTTACGTAGAAACAACATATTCCTGTAAATTATAATAGTAATAACAACTGCTCTTTTCATTGACAATACCCCAAGGATTTTATGGAAGCCGGCGCATCAATGTCGGACTTGTCTTCAGCACTAGAGTACAGGAGGAGCCGAAGTTATCTACGCGAAAAGCCTAAGGACACCACTTTTATATGGGACAGAAAAACGACACAATATGATATTCATGCTCCAGGGTCAAGTTCTCGATGCCGGTGGAACTGCAGCTTCTCAGTTACAGTCGCTTTATCTGCGTTTGCATCAGTCTTTGCAATTCTCTTCTTTGTTTCCTATTGCTCCGCATTCCGCAGAAACGCACCACTGCCATACAGTGCAAGTCGCAGGCTGGCAAAAGCAAACGAAGCAACAGAAACGAGCTTGACGGAAGCCAGCGGCCCACCAGCGTGCGGATCGGCAAATTTTCAGCCGTCGTCAACGCAACAGCTTCAAGGAAGGGACCCTCAAACTTCAGGCGCAGATTCTTCTGAAGAAAGTAATGGTGCCAATAGACGTAAAAGGAGAAGAAAGGAAGTATCCGAAGGCCTGGAGAAGTCGTCAGGTCTGCAGAAAAAAGCTATGTGGTCCCCGAAGCCTTCGGAACAAGTATCCCCTTTCCCAGATCTACACTTGCACCTTACTCAGCCCAAAGATGAGCTTTCCACAATAGAATATGCAGACATCGCTTCAGATGATCATTTTCTCGAGCCAAGCAGGGGTCTGCAAGCAACCGCCACTTCTGGTACAGCGTGCCAGCATATGCAATCCGGCACTAGTCTCTTAGCAACTGGACGTAGTGTTATGGCTCATAGCTTCATTAACGAGGAAGGCAGCAAGCATCTCACGAAAGGCCAAAAAATGATGCGCTGTAGCACGTTACAGTTACCGCCAGCATGTGAGTCTTCAGACGTTGCAGTGCCTCCTCAGGTAGTGCAGATTGTGCAACAAGGGTCGCATTCACTCTTACCACAGGCAGCAACCGAAAAGGTAAAATCTACAATGCCATCCCACCCTGAAAGCAAGCCAAGTACTGAGCAAGGCTACGGTGATCCAAATCGTCAGGGTTTGCTTCAGGAGGTATGCAACTCCATGCATTTTTATTCTAAAACGAAGTATGACGTGAAAACGAAGCTTCCGTTAGGCGTTTCAAATATTTGCTTTCTTTTAAAATGTTTTTCTTTTTTCTGCTGCTCCTCTGCTTTCTCCTGAGGTGGACGAGGTCATTGCGCACGACTGGCAAGCACCCTCTTCAGAAATCGTGCCGAATGACCAGCGTCCCGTGCAATCAGTGCACCCTGATCCCTGTGATCTCACGACGTTTCCTCCACAATGCCATCTGGATGGCTCTCAACAACGCCGCATGGACTCCTCTGATCAGAGTGGAAACGCCGAGGTGCATCAGTGCCTTATCCCATAAGCTTTCGTGCCGCCCTCGTAGTCGAACATATGGAGCAGTTGCAGGCGATATTTCTGTAAAGGCACTTACAAACGCTTGCATTGATGTCTATCTGTGCGTTCGAATTTGCATATTTACATTCTGTTGTAAATTACCTCTCCAGAATGTGAAGAATAATCGTATGCTGATGCTTGATCTGCCACTGTCTTGTTAGGCGCCTCAGAATGTAGAAGCCAACTGTTTAGCAACCTCTTCACAAGCCGTGGCCAATGAGCAGCGCCCAGCACATTCAGTGCACTCTGACGACTGCGGTTGTAGGATGGACTCTCAACAAGGCTCTATCGGCCTTCCTGATCAGAGCTCGGACAACGAGGTGCGTCAATGCCTCATCCCATTAGCTATCGCGCCACTCTCTAAGCCAAACATATGGAGCAGTTGAAGGGCATATTTCTGTGAAGGCATATGCATGTAGTTTCGTTGGTATCAAGTATCATCTAGCAATGCGTTCGAGTCTGTCCCAGTCTTCTTTGAGCTTCATGCATAATAGAAAGCTAATCATGGTGCCGGAATTTGCAGGCGATTGCACTGGCATGTGGCAATTGTAAGCCCTCTGCCGGTTCAACACACTCATTGGAAGATGGTGGGGGGAAAAATCTAGAGACACACCCGTTTTTTAGGCTACCGAGGGTGGCGGCTGGTGCGTCCGTGAGAGCATTCATGAGGAGTAATACTTTTCAATGCACCGTTTGGCGCTCACGTCCTTTCTTTACGCTGTCATCAGTGCGGCAGCTGCTTAAGCTGCCCTTCGTCGGCTCAGAAGACTTGCACCAACTTATGGTCTGTCTTGAGTACCTCGTCAGCTTTGCAATCTTCCAGATGGACTGTGACCTTACTGGTTTGAGGCCAAGGCTTGTTTGCAGTAAGCTGGAGATCGCGTTCATGGTTCTAGATGCGTTGTTCGCTGTCAGCGAAGTGCTGGGAGCGCAGGCAAAGCGAAATGAGTGGTGGGATGAGGTCACCAAAGGCATTCCCTCCTATGAGATTCCCAAAGCGAAGTCACTTTCAAACCCGGCAACGCTTAAGTACATCCGCTTGTCGCAAGCCCTCAAGACAGGTCTTGATTATTACAAGCGTGGCAGGCGCCCACCAGCGATGTTAGTCATCGCGCTGAAGCGAGGCATTATATCTACTCAGCTAGCTCTTGGGGTTCAGAAGGCCTTCTGGGAACCATTGCACTTTGATGATGAAGAGTGGAGTAGACTTCCTTGAAGTATCATTGGGCACGAAGGCAGCGGGATGATGAGCTGAAGAGCGACTGAAAACCTCTGGAAGACTAAACCCGGCATGATTCAGGCCAACTATTCTTCGGCAATCTGTGTACTGCCCGCTCATGCGCGAGGCCAGCGGAGTCTCTTACAACGGCTTCTTGTGGCTACTGAGCTCAAGCACAAAAAGGCTATTTCTATTAAAAACACTATAAATATGTCCTCGACACTTGGTGTGGTGGCTCTCACACCCGAAAACTGTTTTTACTCGAATCTTTTTCACTTATGCTGGGTTTGTTTGGTTGAATGCTAGCGCACTGTGACTCCTGAAGAAGCAATGACCGATAGTGTGCTCAAGATTTAAGCTGGTTCCACTGCTCAAGATACATCAATCTCCATTCACCACCAGAAACTCACTGAACATGCCTTATTGTGGGCTGCTCTTGCGCCAAACTGAAGGGTTTGCTCAAGGCAGACCACCCCAGCAGATCACATAAAACTGAAAGGTTTTGAAAATTTTTCTGGCCTTGCTTTCGGGCGTATGTCGAATGGCAGTGGCTGTTTATCGTATAAATGCACACCCGCAAGCTTTTAGCACACAGCGCACATCTAAAGTATTGCATTCATCATTTTTGCTCTTTTCGACGGCACTTTGAAGTGCCCAGTGTGCGTGCATTCCTGACGTTATTTTTAACTCACTAGCAGACGAACGGCGAACCTGTGAGTGGGAGTTGCATTCAAGCAGCCAATTTCCAGTATTCGCATAGTCCACCACGTCTTTCTGTTTAGTTAGCAGTATTTTCTGTCGCGCTAATGCCTCTCGCACGTGCAAGTAGATGCACTGGCAAAAGTATCTTAGTCACTCACCTCTATGTCTAGTTTTTTTGTCTTCACTGGCTGTTTCAGTGGTTACAAGGCATGAATCGGGGGATGCTTTGAAGAGACAAATGCAGGTTGTTGTGACGAAAACCAATATACTTGGTGCGCTGATGTCAATTATTGCGCATTTTACCTCGAATTGTTTGCAGCTTATCCTTTGCAGCTAGAGCAAGCGCTGCTCACGTTCATCTGCTCCAACTCCGCAGTGCGACTTTCCCTCGCCCTGCCTCTCTCAGCGTCGTATTGAAGCCCAGGAGTGATACTGGGTGTAGCGGATGAGGTGACGTCAGCTACCTTTATCTCAAAAAATTATAAACGCCTTCACAGATATTCGGAGAACAGGTCTCCGAATTCCTTAATGTTTTCGAGTCCCGCACACACGGTAACGCGTTCTTGCCAAAAACTAACATGGATGCAGAAGAGCCCTGTGGGTCTGAAAGTGTGCTGTGGGAATCGATGGACGTAGGCGGCGTCTTTTTGCGCATAGCCAATAGCTTGAAAAGAAACTATATGCCTGGTGAGAGTAGAAAAGGACTTCGTGCCACCCACTTATGCGCTCTCACCGCGTCATATTGCTCCCCTGCTGCATATAATGATACAGCTCCAGAAAGCCTTTCCTTAAGAAGCTTCGGCATCGCGAAGCCGTGCTACTCGTACCTTGAAGGCTCAGCCTATGCAGGGTTCGCAGTGCCTGAGCAAGGAGAAATGCCTGCAGTCTTTCACAGTCTTCCCATGGGTCTTGCTTGAGGCAAATGTTCAGCTGGTGACCGCTGACCCCTAGCCCTAGTCACAGCTGTAGGAAACTACCGCCACTCAGTGCATGCCACTGATGTGACGGCACCAATCGACCATTACGCCCTGAATCGCCTGCGCCAGCTAAGCGCTGATAAACCCCTACGTAGGCGTACAACTTGACAGCTTCGCTTGGTAGTAGAGTCCCAATGCGTTACCATCAAGCAACCATAAGCGAGGCGGCCGACCCAGTGTAAAGGGCAACCCTTGTAATTTGCAGCTGAAGGTTCACCAAGACCGGTTAGTCTCTCAGTCACTTCCCAAGGATAGATTGACCCATTTATGTCAACGACGTAGCAGCTTGAACAGAGTAACAACATTCAGGCACTTCTTTGGTCCCCTATGTTGTCTTCCCTAGAGTGAAAGTACTCCAGCATGGCTTGTCTTTACCGTCCTCAACCAAGTGCTGCTCTGACCCAGCTCCTTTACTCTGTTGTCTGCATTGTATATTAGTGGCGAACCTCCGTCTGAAGCATGCCATTTCCTTTTTCGTGAAGCTTTAGTTTCAGTCCAATATTCCGCTAGCCCTACGCTTTCGACGGACAGCACGCCGGAGAAGGCAAGCAATCGAAGCTCTGTAACAGCTTGCTTTCTCTTTCGAGTTCCTCCCCCTATGTGTTTGTAACAACGTAATGCGACCTACTTCTGCGCGTCGGTTTCACGAACTCCTGATGTACAAAGCATGAATACCGTAAGTGCAGGCAGGCGCCAGCAACAGCAGCAAGCTCCCCCGCTCTGAACAGAGATTACTACTGGTGAAGCATATGCACCTGTTCCACCCCACAACTTAAGTCGTGTGTGCACTTCTAGACCTTATAAAACCCCAAAGTGTCACTCTGCCTACTTCAGTCGTCGACTACTTACTCCAGATGCTTAAGTTAATAACCAGCATCCCTCGAATCGTCGCCAACCCCGATCCTAGCGGTGTACTCGTATTTTCTCTCAACAGTATGAATCCTTGTATCGCCACTACAAAGACGACTATCACAGTGGGCACAATCGAGCTAGTCAAGAGTCTCATTCGTTGCCACGGATTTCCCGAAATACTTGTTTCGTGAAGAAGCCTTTATTTGTAATATGCACTCGGGCGAAAGCTATGCGGAAGCGAATCCACAAAGTCAAACTTTACCAATTTTCTGTGATGATCAGCCCGAACGTATTGAAAACACTATGAGGCAGGTACTTCTTGCTTACATACAGTGAGATGCGCGCTGACGGAAGCGGTTGCTTTATATGCTTGAGCTAAATTACAACACGACAAGCTACTCCCCTGGTGAGCTCACAGCTTTCCAGGGGATGATCTGTCAGCAGCGCCTAAGTGCCACCGACTTTGACACTAGAAATGCCATCACTCCAGCCTCTGCGTTGCGTATCACCAAGACTTTTCAAGAGCAGTCCAGTCTGACGCGAGCCCAGTTCTTACTTGCCAGTTGGAGTTCGACAACGTGCGCAGACTCGATACATGATCTTTGGAGTGCTGCACAAGACAAAATGTAGTTCAAAAATAAGAAATTACCACTTCTCAATGCCCTACAGACATTTGAGTCTCTTCATCGATTACCCTTTCTGGTCACGAGACGCATTAGCAAAGGCCGGTCACTCCCTTCGCATTCCCCCAACCCGAGTTTTTCAAGATGCCTTCCCTGTGCCTCACGAGGCAACTCCATAATAGAGGGGGGGAAATGTGGGTGGCTAAATCCCCGTGACAGACGCATCGGGGCAGCAATCCCATGTGTTGTCTGAAGCTAATTAATAATGAACTAGCGAGGTGTTTGTGCCAAAACTGACTACCTCCCAAAGTGGCAAAGCTACTCTGGAGACTAGCGCACGCGGGAGTTCTTAACTCTCTCAATTCAACGACTCCGAAGAGTACGCCGATTTCGGTCCCTTTTCCGACGCCCTATGTTGTCACCCCCTTCCTATTTCTCCCTCTTACTGACTTTCCGAAGTAGAAAACCAGGAACCTGCCCGTCGCCTCCCTTATCCGGTGCTTCTTTATGCAAGAACGCTGCGCAACCTTGTCAATCACTACAGTGAGTCTGCAACACTTAAAGCCTTCAGCGCAAGAGACCCAGGGTGCAGCCTGGGTACTGTTGCGCTGGTACGAATGAGAGTGAGAGTTCATTCTCAACCATACTTTCGTGCATGTGGAAAATATACATGTACACTGAAAAATGCACAACGATTTACAGCCGCACGGCCACGCAGTTGTGCCGCAAGGGTGCGCAGACACTGGATCAAAGTAAGCGTACACACACACTAGCGGACTCAAATACGCGTCCGCGCCGTTTAATAAACAAGCATGATGATATTTTTGAGTGCAAAAATGGACACGTGTTGTATTAAAGTGATATGAATCACAAACACTTCTTTCGTTTTCATGCAACGACGGAAATCCAGATAAATAGAATAACGACTAGCAGTTTGTTGTAAACTAGGCAAGTAAAGCCAGGGACGAACAAAGCTTTTCCAATCAAATAGACAATTGTGTACTACTGCGCCACGTCAGAAACGATGAGGTGGGAAGCGATGCATCCCTTTGGCGACTACGCCAAGCACGCACCCCAGCAGCAACAAAGCAACAGCTGAAGCCACTGTAGCAATAGGCAACAGCAGGAACAATGGAACAAGTGCCACAAATAAAGTTCCACAGTAAATGAGAACAGCAGCGAGAATAGTGACGGAAACACCGGTGCCGGCAGAAGAAACAGGAACGCGGCTACAACAAAAGGAAACAAAGTACAGGAGCAGCATGGACTAAAGCAACAGAGAACCCTGATAAAACACACAGTCGCAACAGTGAGGAGAGCAGCAGCGGCAACTTCGGCAGTAGCAGCAGCTGCAAAAGACAACAAAAGACTCATGCAACCGGGTCAAAACCAGTCGCACGAACAGCAAGCACAGCGACAGGTCCTAAAAATGCAGCAGCACCAAAAGCAATGACAGGAGGGGCAGATGTAGCAAGCACAGTAATCACATGATCCGTCAATGTGCTGGAATCCTTTGCACAGCGATCATAACATGGCAGCGATAACTTGCCCGAATCTCATCACAGGCCACATCTACGACTGAGCAGCAGTAACTGAAAAATAAAGCAAACGTGGGGATCAGACAGCCTGCTGAACCTCGAACGGCACAAGCAGATGCGCTTGTGATAGGTATATCCTGACCTGAGAGCGAAGGTGTTCAAATTTATGAAGAAGTCCTTTTGAAGCTTCTGGGCGGGAGTGTTTTGCTGACGCCGATGGCTGCGAGCGGAACGGAGAGCCCCCGAGTCCTTTTATTACGCTAATTCGTGCAGGCGTTATGCCCGCGTTTCTCTATCACCCAGAGGGGGGCCATTTTTACTTCCCGTAGATGGCATCCTTCCATATCAAAACGCGTGGTAAATTTCTCCTAGTTCCACCTGAGCTGCGTCTAGTGATGTCTTGGAAGACGTGGAAACAGCAAGTGCTCCCTAGCGCTTCTGATAGCAACGTGACTGTCATTTGCTCAAATGAGCATTGCATGCAGAACAACTCGTAGGCTGCCTGTAATGTACGTTTCAGAGCGGAGCAAGACAAAAAATACACCGCAGTGACTGCGAGGGTTGAGGGACTTACGATATCTGTTCCCCAGTAGTATTTATGTTTGTGCTATCTTCTGCAGCAAATGGGACCGGTAGCGTAAAGAAGACGCGAGTGTGCAATTTCTCGAAGCTGGATTGTACCACCATGGTAAGCAACAAACCGCAAATAGCGCGCCCATTCTCACTGCTCGCAGCAGTGTTTCTCGGCCGTCACTGATTCTTGGAAGTATAAGTCAGGAAAATGTCCCGATAATGCCCTGATCTCCTTGGTAATTATTCTTCTCCACCGACACCACCCAATGACCAGGGGGTGCCCACAGAATCGATGATGGGATCTGGTGGTCCACTCGATGCTGATTGGCCGCAATGCAGTGTTCAAAGGCAGTTTTAAGTCACCAAGAAGAATTAACAGTATGTTTCAGGATGAATTATATCTGTCACCGGAAAGGTGGCCGCCGGTCGCAGCTTCTGAGCGGGCCGAGGCATTTCGGTTACATGCAGGCTGTGAGCGTCAGCTGATCTCACAGCGTCAAGCCTAGACTGTCTCATCAGATTAGCTGCAGGAGAGTCACTGCCTGTAGCACATTATTTCCCCGCGCAGGAATAAGGTAAATATTTAGGGCATCTGCGGCTTCTGTGTGGGTGGCGTGCGGCCAAGGTGCAGGCAAGATCTGGGCAGTCGTGAAATACCATGACGCATTACGCTCTGCTTCCAAATGAACTAGTCTTGGGAACACCCCCTGATTATACCCTGCACAGACTACTCTCAAAAAAATGCAGGGTGCTGAAAGGAGGTTGCCGTAGTCCCTGGGTCAGTTTGCACCCGCCATCACGGCCTTCAAGAGCCTTTTACAGGGTCGCAGCGCTCGTTGCAGTGACAACAGTAGCATTCTTGGTATATATCTGCAGTGCTCTGATTGCTGGTCCATTGTCAAAGTGGCCGGTGGGAAGGAGGCTGGGTAGTGGGCATAGTTCAGAAGTTGCTGGGCACAGTTCAGAGGTTACACCTGGAGAGGACCGTGACACGACGCAACCATGCGTTATCGAGAAACTGCCCGCATACAGTAAAGCGGAGTTGAGTGCCAATCTTTCAGTGGATTCAGAGCGTCTCACAAGTCGCAAAGCTTTGGGTGTATCGTTACCTACTTCATCCCAAGAGAGGGCTGAACATGCAGCAGGGAGGAAAGAGTCTACACCCGAAGGGGTCGATTCTACGGTGCATCGGCCTGCACGCAAAGGAAAGAGGAAGCTCCAGTTCAGTCTCAGCGAGCAGAAGCAAACAGGAGCCAAGCGACAAACAAAGGCAGCTAAGGTGCAGTCGCAGGAACAATTGCCAAACTGTGCCTCAAGTTTTCACCAAAACTCTGGACACTCATCGCAAGAAGGAGAAGATAATCTAGAAGATGCCCATCATAAAGCACAAACACGAATGACTAACTCTCCTCGCAGCAATGCAGGCGCATCACTTCAGGGAAGCCCACAAGTTTCAGGCTTGACTAGTACCGTGCAGGATGTCCTGAAGAATATCGCTTCACCGGAAAGCTACCGAATTCTACGTTCAATGGATATTTTCCTAGAGCGTTTGCTCGAAGACGGGGACGGTGTACATTTTGAGACGTCTTGCCTTGACCTCAATTCACACATGCCACGCAGAAGCCACTTCGATGGCAATATAAGCCTTCCACCACCTGGTCAGAGCTCCAGCTATCCTGAAGAGAGTGATAATGCCGCTTTTCCGGGTGCCTCAATTGATCAGGGGGGTGTTGTTGCAGGCACAAATGCGGACTATCTCTCGGCACGCTTTTCTCCCGACGACGCGACAAGTGTGGATGCATGGCTTCATGATTCGTCTGCACATAAGCAGGATGGCATTCCTCCTTTTAGAAGTATCTTACAAGACGCACTGATATCTGACACAAGTGAATCTGAAGGGCTGCTGGAGGGCATGGCTGGCCGAGACGCTGCAGGCTTGCTCATGAGGACGAATACGCTCCCTTTGGAACAACCTGTGGGGTGTATGAGTGCCCTCTGTTCAAAAGATAAACTGCCTGGAGTACGCTTATGTGCTTTGCCTGCATGTGACACCCCTGAACCTTCTGAGGCTGTCACGAAAGACTCACAACCGGTCAGTTCAAGTTTGGTAGGCGCGACGCCAAATTTTGCTGTACATAGTGAACATGTGAGAACGCCGCAAGATAATCTTGCTGGAGCAAAGTTGAAGACTTCTCCTCTTCGCTCTACCACGAAACTGCCGAGTGGCAACCCCTCCAAAGGCAGTTTACGGGCATCAGTACCCGATCACCGACAAGACGCTGAAACTTCACTCCAGAAGGAAAGTGCTCTACATGCCAAGGTTTCTTCTACGATCTCGTCTGCAGATGCAGCGGTGAAGAGTTCTGCAACACGGCTACTGTCACAAAACGTTGTGGAGACTGGCCGGCAGCGGCGGAGTGGCGTACTCGTACAGGTGCCAAGCAGCAAATGCCCCGCTGATCCTGAACAGGCGCCAGCAATTTATCGCAGTAACGAAATAGCGCAGCGTAACGCTAAAACGACACATTGTTCAGGAGATACAGCAGCTGGAAGGCCTTCACAGGTACCTACGAAGAAGATGCATATGTCTGCGGACGCCTCAACACCTAAGCAGGCAAGTATTGGGCCTAATTATTTGAGACTAACAATTTTGCTAGACATGCTCTTCACAGTAAATTTTGTTGAGTACAGAAAGCACATTTCGCTTAGTCTCTGCAGAGTGCGTCACTACTTTTTGTATGCTGTGGGCGAAAATTGTGCACAGGGAACAGCGTCGTCTGAGCTCAGAGAAGCAGCGGCAAGCATTTCTCTTCGTATCGTGCGAGCACCTCCAGGCGGTTCGCACTTCGTTTTGAGACAGGTTGAGCAGGCTGCTCCGGCGGCACAACTTTCAGATTTAGAGGTACGTGTGCTTCCTCAAGTGCTTCTATTTTACAATTGACAGGTTAACCCCCTAAGCAGCGCTACGTACATGCTTGCCTACCCAAAGCGCATAATGTTTCTTTTGCCCTGCTTTGCTTCATCTCGTTCAAATATTGTCCACAGGGAACAGAGTCGTCTCAACGCAGTGAAGCAACGGCAAGCATTTCTCTTAGTATCTTGCCTACACCTCCAGACGGTTCGCATTTGGCTTTGAGAAACATTGAGCATGCCGCTCCGGCGGCACAATCTTCAGGTTTAAATGTACGTGTGCCTTCCTCAAGTGCTTCTGTTCTACAATTGACGACGTAACTTCCTATGTAATACTACGTACATGGCTGCCTACCCAAAGCGCAGAGTGTTTCTTTTGCCCTGCTTTGCTTCATCTTGTTCATTTGCCTGGCACTGGTCGTGCATGAGGGCAATGCGCGAGCTCTTTTTCTATGTGTTTTGTTTCAAGGTGGTAATACCCCCGGCATTGCTTCCTTCGGCTGCTGAACAGTCTGCTTGTGCAGCCGGTGGGCGGCCCGAAGGAGATCTTCGTAACCATCCTTTTTATCGCCTTCCTGTTGTAACTCCTGGGATCAGTGATAAATATTTCGACAAAGCCGCCGCTGATGCCGTATCGTATGTAAGGAAAAGGCCCCTCCATTCTATCGTTATCATCAAGGATCTCCTGGAGAAGCGAGAACTCTCCAAGCATCAATTTGAGGTTATTGTAAGGGAGACAGAACGCTTATACGGGTTTGCTATGTGCAAGCTGCCGCTCGTCGTGCCCTATTCTCAGCCAGCCCGCGTAGCATGGATTCTTGGGCGTGTTTTTGTATTACTTGACACCCTGTACTGTGCAATCCAGGTCCTTGGCCCGAATGCAAAAAGTGCGGAATGGTGGCCGCTATTGATGGATCGCTTAAGCCCTCTAATGCACAAATACATCCCAGTCTGTAGCAATAGAAGCGCATCATGTAAGTATATTGATCTTTGCAGAAGGTTAATAATTGCTCTTCGCACCTACAGAACTGGCTCTCGCCCCTCTGCGGACGTTGTTGTCGGATTGAAGCGTTCGCTCTTTTGTGATATTGGCATCTTCAAGCAAACAGGTGTGTCGTGGGAGCGGTGGAGAAAAGATGAACTTTCATGGAAATACTCTACGAAATGCTGACTGTAGTGGCAGCGTTAGAGGCTGAAGAGGCAAGCAGTAAGCTGGCTTGTTCTCCGTTCGGAAACGTAAAAGCGACGCGATGTCAACGGAAATGAGCTGTTTACCCAGGGCACTGGAGAAATTACGCCAGAGCTGATTGATTGGAACGGCTGTTTGTTGTTAGTGATTCGCTGCCAGAGCTTTCTAACTCAGGCGTGTGCGTTTACGCACTTTGCCTTGATTTGAACTTCAGCTCAGGTGCATTCTATGCTGGCCATTTTTGGGGCTAGAGCAGGCGCTTCTCTGTTTACCTGGGTGTTTCAATGTGCATCCTTTTTGTGATGTATGTAATATTCCGGTGGATTGGTGCTGGAATGAGATATTCCGACTTTGCCATCAAGATCTGTGCAGTGTACTCACAATTTTATGGAACGTGGCGTAGTGTTTCACTTCTTTTTTTTGTTAGCCCAGTGATATGAATTTCGGAACTGTAGGCCTGCAGTGCAAATTTATGGGCGTAACATTGCTCACTGTGAGAGCTTTCCGGGAATGAAACTGATGACAAACCCTTTTGCGAACCCGCTCAATTTACTGAAGTAGATATTGCAATAAATGTTGAACTTTTAAATAAGAAAAACTGACGTTGTGTTCTTGAGTAGAGACAGACTCCCGCAGCTCTTGGAAACATGCTCATTGTAGGCTAAGTAACTAGCATAGGCGATGAAAATGTTTAAATGAGGAGCAAGGAACGCACTGATTGAATCATTCTCACAACTGGAAGCCTTAGATTATCGGTTACAAGACTACATGTTTCTTCATTCTGTCTCAGCTGGGAGGTTCTTGTCTACTTTTCAACCGAATTTATCTAACGTTCTCTTGACTAGAAACCTTTTAATTTCGTGACTTCGTGGCTTCAACCGCCTTTGAGGTCTGTGATGAAAGAGTATTTCTAACGAAAGAACAATGCCATCATCTGTGGAAAGCACTCGATTGTTTTATGCGCTAATGAGACTCGCAGCAGCTTCACCAAAGCTACAAAACTCTCAACTGGTTTTACGGGAACATTTGGCTTGGTGTGATTCCGTTTACTTGCTTGCGAAAATGGCGCAGCAATGTTTACTGCGCCCTAAGTGTGCTTGCTGTAAGCAGTTCAAGAGTAACGGCAGCACCACTTGCCCTGGAGTCCTCTTTCCGTGATCTCCGTAACTGCAGATGAAGGGCTTGCGGAAGAGTACGAGAAGCATCAACGTGATATTAGGCAGGGTTTGACGCGGCAAGCATGAATTCAAGAACTTGGCGCCAGTTGAACTCACGCGAAGAAGAGTTGCTACGTGCTACCTAGGGCACCTCCAAATGTGTTTAGAATGACAGTTATCAGATCGCCGTCCCCAGAAGCAACTTCAGGACTTTGCTTTAGCTTATATAATTCATGAAAAATTGTTGACGAAGGGCAACTCGTCTGTGGTAGCCTGCTACTGTAGCTACTGCAAGTACAGCACCACATCCCTGCAGAAGGATTCCGCTGGCCAGAACATAACCAGTCCAACACCCAGCATTACAATGTACCTGGGTTCCAAAATTCTCTCATTTTTCGCTTTTACTAGCTGCAGCTGCACAAGCGTAATGCAGCTTTAAGCTTGTGTGCGTATCTGGCAGTTTTCATTGCATAATCTCTGACGAGCTCAAAGATTTTTTATCGTGAATCTGCAAAAAGTAACTCAGTGACTCATTGAGTGCCCAAATATGCTAGTGTTGCGGCCGCTTGAGACTTCCCAAGGAAGTAAACAGGCGCACAGAAAGGGATATGAGCAGAACGGGCTACCTTCATGGAAGGGGAATTTGAAAACTCCAAAGGTTTCTTATTGCCTCCATGCAGACTTATCTCTCAGCTACCTAGTGCGAATATGCTCAAATAGCGCAGAACCAATGGCAACTGCAAACGCTGCCAAATAGTACATGTTGTGGTTTTTGCAAAGATTGTAACTGGCACGAATTCGCTCAGAACTTGCTGATGGCTTTCTTCACTAGTATGCTAAGTTTACTACTTCCATGAGTCTTGTCCTATTCTAAATGATCTTCGCCATAAGGCGGCATCGATACAATGGGAGCAGTTGTTTAGGTTGCAGTGATATTCACTGCATCCGCATGAAATACAGAGCACCACACAAAGTCAGATAAAGGCACGGGATAGGGCTCTTCGGGCAATCCAGCTCAGAGCTGGAGTGAACTGTGGTGCGGGGAGTCAACGTTAACTCTTGCACACGTTTCACAGTCCTGGCTGATACTTAGAAAGGCGCCCAAGGTAAAAATTCGAGTGAAATTATGAAAAAGGTGAGCTTGACGAGGCGGGATCAACAGCCGCTGCAAGCTAGGACATGGGGAGGCAAGCGGATCTCAACGCTTGAACAATGTTTTCTACAGTGTACAGTACGTTGCCTAAAGTTTAGTGGCATTAGATCCAGCGGACCTCCCGACGCTAGTGACAGGCGACTGTGATTTGTGCCTCTTAACCCGTTGGCGTCGGAGGAACATTTACTCAAGAGACATTCATGCATCCCACAGCATGGTGGGGAAATAGTATAGTCATACATTTGCTAAAAAACGCTCATTTATGGTGAAGGTTATCTGGATCGAGCAGGGATAGGCAGTGTTCAAGGTAAGTGTCCAGTGTCGAGATCTGTTAGAGGTGGGCGCCTCTCCTCAAGACATGAACTGTCAGACAGCAGCAAAGCCTGTCTTTTACCTGTTTTAAAATGCCTACGATTTCAATATACTTACAAGCTACTGTGTAAGTAATGTAAAACTAGGTGTTTGGAGTAGTTACCCTGTACTTCGCAATCACAGCCAGGGTCGACAGCAAACAGTGATGTAAGCTTATGCACGAAAGTACAGCGTTAACCTACAGTGGATGCTGTCCGCTCGTTTAACAGGCTCGTGTTACCTTAACTACAATATTTAGGGTTATTATCCCAGACTAATCATAGCCTGAACCTGTTGGTAGGACGGAGGCTGCTGCATTTGTTGTTGCCCTCGACTGATGGGTTGCAAAAGAGCAGCTGGAGAGCGCACAAGCGAGCATGCGCGCCGCCAAAGCGAAAAGGACATGCATTGACTTGTCATTTCTCATATAATTTCGTGTTGCATAAGCTAGTTGACACTGAAATTATCCTGAGCGGTCGAGAGTAGCGATCCTTTGTCTAGCATCGCTTCAGTCTACGAGCATATCCGTACGCCTCTACAGCTTTGGGATAAACATCCACCCCACATCTTAATAAGGTTCTTTCTTCATACTCCTTTATTTCCTGTGCAGTCGCTTCGTTCTTTTGGCGTAAGAGTCGTGGGCGAGCTAGGCTTCACAATCAGCTGCGCTTGAGAGAGTCTCATGGCATGGAGAAGGTGAAAGAAGCGCCTTTCTGGGAAGTTAGTCTCTTGAGCGAGGATGCAACTTGAGACCAAGCAGGAAGCTTCAAGTGAAAGGACAGCCTCTACCACGGAGGTCGTGACATTCTTATGTGACCGCCAATGAAGTTCGTGAGCAGAGTTGAAGAAGACCCAGCAGGATATGTCTTGTTTTCCAATAAGTAATTTGTGCAACAGAGGTCGGCGTTGTTTACAGGTGCCTGGAGAGTTGACGCTGACGAATGATGATCAACACAGAGCCGACTGACCGCTGAGCTGTATTCGAGGATTGCTTGGAAGCTTCTACGAATTTTTAAAAGCGTGTTCAGGCCAGTGTTCATTTTTCGACTCATAAGTGACTCCAACTTGCAACCTCTAGTCAAGATATGCCATTCAGTGTATGTGCAAGCAGTACTCTGTTTATAAGATCTCTAGCAAAAACTCATTTCATTGCCCGCCACCAGAAGTACAGTCCTTACCCAAAACTTGCAGCTTGTTCAGCTAGGAAGTCTGCTTGGCTTTTACGGCAGCTGCAAAATCTATGCGGGGGGAGTGAGGACAAATCTGACATAGGCGCGTGGTGATTGTGATAAAACATGGGGAGTTTCTTGCTGCCCACAGAGAGTCAAAATGTGGGAGCTATTCCTCACGATTTCGTGCATTCTGTGCACTCCATGCCTTCAATACCTTCAGATAGAATCGAAACACAGAGCGGTTCGTGGAATAACCGCCGGATTGGCTGGCATCGTCTGCGGATGCCGTCGAGGGCGCTCCATAGGCTTCTAGCGTTTGCCTCTGTCACAGCAGTGGCATTAATGTTGCATGCCTGCAGTGTGTTTGTCACAAGGCGATTGCCGTCGTGGCCGAGTAGTCGGAGACTCGCTGCTGGAGGAGAGCCCGAAGCCACATCAGGCGGCGGCGCTTACACATCATTCTGCGAGGCCTTGTACGAGTGTCAAGAATCTCAACAGAGTACTGTCGTTGTGACAGAGAGGCTTGCAGAGTCTACTCTGCGGCATCCGCCTCTGCCTATTTTAGGGGAACACCAAAGCATATTGTCTGAAAGGGCAGCGAATTCTGTTTTCGAAAGGCTGGACTCAACAGAGGAGCCAGCGCAAGAAGATGAGAAGAGGGGAGCCAAGTCAGATCTAGGTTCTGGAGGGCACGGTAAACAGCTGGAGGAGGTCCAGCTGAGCCAGACATTGAACTCAGGTCCCTGGCTCGGGGCGAACTTTGAAGACTTTGCAACGCGTGCCCCAAAACGTCACGGGAGTGCGTCAAGCAGTAAGACAAAACGCCTCAAAGCTAGCAACTTTCAGAGTGATTCAAATATCCCACCTCAAAGCACATCGGCATTATCTTATAAGGCACTGCGGGGCCTGGGTGGCGCTTTGGGGGGCGTAGAGCAGCAGCAAAATGCACCAGAATTTTTCTTAGGTGAGAGTCTGGATAGCACTTTGAGTTGCCATCACGCCGTCGGTGGAGGTTGGGGGTTAGCAGACCCCATTTTACAAGTGCCAAGCACTAGCGAACTTTGTAACAATTTCGGCCAATTAGGGAATGAAAACGCGCGCGACGTTCTTGAAGGAGTCGAGCGACTGCCAGGCCGAAGTGCTGGAGTGTCGCCAGAAGACCCTTCTTCCGCGAAATTTGAGAATTTTGCCTTATTTTATCCGAAGGACGATGCCACAGCTGTACAGGAGTGGATACGAGACGTCAACCACCACATGGGAGGCAATGGTGAATTTTGCCGAAGCCTGGCTGGAGACATTGAACGATTGCCATTGCCTGTAGTGTTACCAGGAGTCTCTTCTTCTGGCATGGAAGCGGGGAATGCCCCCGCGTCATATTCTCTGGAGGACGATTCGAGTGCCCTACAGCAGTGGTTACAAGAAGTCACGGATCACATGAGTGAGACTAGCGATTTTCGCAGCTGTCTCGGTCAGCCAGGCGATGGCAACTCGCTTGGAGCTCCTGGAGAAGCCGAGCGATTGCCATTTCCAGGAAATTTCCTGTTGGCGGAGGGCTCTTCTGTTGTTCCAGAAGAGAGTGACGTTTTCGAATCGTTTACTGCGGCAGGGGATGCGGGAGCCGCCCAGGAGTGGTTACAAGGCCCCAGTTCACTCACACAAAGAACAAGCGGATTTCACAGCAATCTGCAACAGACAGTAATCGGCCACCCAAGTGATTCTTCAATAATAGCCAATGCGCCGATATTCCCACGAAGTACTGAAGAGTTTCGACTTGCACCTAGTCTCCAAGCACAAGTGTTTGATGGCGCTTCAAAAGATGCAGTGCGTCAGTGATGGAGCTGAACACAAAGAGAGTTTAGCTGAAATTTCTTCCACCCTGGCCAAAAGCTACATGAGGCTCCAGAAGTGCGTATTGCGGAAACGCCTTCCATTTAATTATCAGCAAAGCTCTGCACCTGTTGCATTTTTGTAGGGCACAACGCTTTATTCAAGCGACGAAGAAGCACTGGACGCATACATTGAAGAGCTGCAGATGTCTGGCGAATTTGAAGACATCATACCTAAGAGAAGTGTCTCTCGTGACGACCCACGGCCTTTTGCTCGCCGTTGGTTGCAGGCCGACGACGATTTATACGGCAAGGTGAGCAATCTTTCCTTTTGTGAGCCTTCCAATGCTGCAGAAGTCATGCATTAGTGTAACTGCTTGCTCTTGTCGCATCTCCAATGCGAAACTAGCAAGAACTGTGCTTCTGTTTACACCTTTTCTTGCAGCCTGGACAGTCTTCAACGATGACTTCTGGCATTTCTGGAGGGAGTGCTATAGTAGCTGCACTGCAACGAAGGGAAAGCATGGACAACCACCCTTTTTACCGTCTACCTGCTAAATCACCACCACCCGGTAACAGAGTTTTCAGTTTGGTTTTGGCTTTAACATACAATCAAATAAAAAGCAGGCCCTTTCGACTTCTCGCTCTTGTGAAGGACCTTCTGAAGCAGGATTCGCTAAATGATAGCAGCCAGGATGCTCTTATAGAGGCAGCCGAACGGCTGTATGGGTACTCGCAAAATAACATGCCTGTTACGGCGCCGCGAAAATGGCCATATTATTATGTCGAAATACTGGGAACCATCTTCCTTCTAGTAGACGCGCTGTTCTGCGCAGCTGAAGTACTTGGATCAAATGCAAAGAAAGAGCTGTGGTGGCCACACCTAATAAACCGCGTGAATGATGCAGTTGGCGCCTTTAGGGCGGAACGCTGGCTGTATTTCGGCAAGCAGCGAAAAAACATTGAGCTTGCCAAAGCATTAGCCAGCGCTCTTGACGTATACAAAAATGGTAGGCGGCCTTCGGCATACACGGTGGTCAATTTAAAGCGGTGCCTTCTGTGCGACCCCGCCAACGTGAAGTTCAGGAGCACGTCGTGGAAATCTTGGAGAGCAGATGACTTGGAATGGATCTCTTCTGCACAGCGGCGGCTGCTGAAGCGGCTTTAGACGTTTGTGAGAGCACACAGTACATCTGTACGGCGTGCTCTTATCGCTGTCGTTGAGCTTACAAGGGCAGAACGAGTCTAAGCTGGCTTAAATTCTGCCTACACGAGAAAGCACAATCAGATAATCTCCTGTTCATACTGTCTGCTGTTCATGTATGTGGATTGCGTGACCTACTTCTGATCTCTCTCATAGGATATCAAGCGCTGCGCTGCTGCACGCTGAGGAGGATTCCACGTTTTTCCTCACGCATCCTTCATTTCCAGCAGTTTACTGTAGTCTGCATTCCTTCGCAAGTATGCTTTGTTTTGGGGCATTGGCACTCGGGGTGATACTAAGGGTTACCTTGGCTAGGTGTGAAGTATACACGCTTGGTCCTTTATTGTCTTGCAGTTTTTTGCTGAGTGCTTTGACCTTCAGACTATAAATTGTGATGCAGCGAGCTGGATAGGTAACAATGAATACGAAATGGCCAGCAGCTCTAACTCAGGTAAACGAAACAGAATGACGAGGGCCGGTGTAAAGCCTAGGCTCAATTCGAGTCTTTCCCTGTTCACTAAAAGAGGGGAGTGAAACACAACAAAACTGGAAGGCTTTGCAGTGGCTGTCGGAATCTCCTATTGTAAAGTGAAATTTATGCAGGGAAGTTTCCACACTTTTTGCACGAGATTTTGCACGTAAAATGTGTGTTGTGAGTTTTTAACGTTGTGCTTACAAGTGAGAATTGGTATCGGACGCGGCACTTTTCTACCCGTTAGGGGGTCCGATCCTTGAGGAACGGGCCATCCTGCTTGGGAAGGCCGCAATCTGTACAGCGCTTTTAAACCATGCCCCTGTTCGTACATGGATTCTACAGAAGGCTTGTCAGAAATTGGGGGCCGTGCGACGAATGACGGCGCTGGCTCGCAGCATTCTTGGCAGCTCCCTTCCTGAGGAGCAGCCGCACGTCCTGGCAGACCAGGCAAATTTTCGTGGAGATGATTAGACAAATATAATGCTCAGTCTTCCCTACGTAACAATGTAAAGCTGCGTGGAGGGCGTCGTGTAACGCCCATTCTTTCGGTGGTAGAGGATGGCGCAGTCAGGCGAGCACCGCCAAGTTTCAGTCAGAAGAGAATATAAGATACAAGATACATATAAAAGCGCACTGGTACCTGCCGCTGAGACTATACACTCAAGTAATCCTTAAGGGCTTCCTGGCTACAATAAGGCGGTGACAAGGCTTCCGCAACGGCTTATCTGGGGCTCCATGTCATGTGGTGTGAAGACTTTCAAGACCTGTGTGCGATGTTTGCAGCACGCAGCGGGATAACCTAACTTGGGCAATGCTGATATCACTACAGGCCATTAAGCTGGCCAGTGCTTTAAGCAGCGCAACGCGGTACAAGTATTTTGGCCACCGCCAAGCATTTCATGCGTGCGGCAGGGCCTCTTGCCCAGAAAAGTGCATTGCACTGGGAACAGTTTCTTTCCCGAAGTATTCACGAATGCCTTGTCATAATATTGCGGCAAGTTTGTAGTCCGACCACTGGTGGCAGCTTGTAACGTCTACGCTATGCGGCTCTTGCGACAAGGTAATGTACCAGGTAGTGTGCAACATTAAGTACAAAAGGAGTGCCACTTCATACTTGCAGCATCATCTGGGTGGAGTCCTCATAGACATTGTACCTGCACAGGGCCGGAAGCGGCACTATTCTGGAGCCGACGAAGAAGGCCGAACTTCCACGAGGTGCAGCTTTACGACATAATTTATGAGGCGATTCTAAATGCAACGGCTAAACCTGGTACCCGTAGGAGCAATTGTCCTTCTCCGCAGCAGTGGTGGTTGCGTGGCTCCGTACTCTAGCGGAGGTGTCTGGCGACGCCAACTAATCGTCCTGAACAAAACGTTGCGCATCAAAGCTCCTGCTCTATCTGAGTGGGTTGTGGTGGAAAAGTTCCCCAGTGAAAAACATGCTACGTTTGCCACTGCTCACCATTGAAGCAACGGTACCTGACCTGTCAAATGTAAAATTACCAAACATACGGCCAAAAATGTGCGGGAAAGTGGACAGTGACCCTCAGTGACCATTCGGCAGCCCGATCGCCCACAGATATCCGAAGTACCAGCATGGATACGTAATCATCTATTGGAATCCAAAACACCAAATAAGCCCTTTGAGGAGTATGTAAACTATTAATAGTGTTCTGTTGTCCCTCGGCGATCACCGGTGGTACAGCCTGCTGGGGCAGCGAGACTGCCAACTGTGCAACAAAGGCACATTTCTTTTGACTAATTCCTCTCTAGTCAATTTTTATGACTATACAATACTAAGTATTGCAACCTTTGGATTTTGTCTGAGAACCACACGTGTTCTGGTTTGCTCTGCAACAAGGACCAGGTTTCTTCAACAAACTCCTTTCTAGTCACTCTCAATCAATACACTGCTGAATATTTTGACCTTTCGAAGTTGTATCCGCGCAGTGTTATAGTGCAGCGTTCCATACCAAGTGTATTCCGCGAAATGTTGCTCCTCCAGTATAGTCGGTCATTCAAGATGAATTGCATACTGCACCTTGGGCATTGTGAATTGTGATTTTTTTAAGAGGAGAAGAACGGCTCACGTGTGAAAACAGGGAGCTGTGAGAATTATTAAATTCAAGCGGGACTTTATTCCTAGCGCTTGACCTCGAAATACTCACAGTCTCTCCTCTCCCCACTGGGTCACTGCAAGGCCCAAACCCAAGCCCTACTACACTCAACTGCACTTTGGGTTTGTTAAATTTGACTCACGTCGAGTTGTAAGACCACATCATGCTTTCATTGTTTTCCCTTGCACCACGACGTCTTTCCTTCACTATTGACGCTGCCCCCTGGTGACCCCCTGCTTGTCCCATCTCGGGCTTCCGTTCTTTTGCTGCCTTCAGCGTTCAAAAGCTTCTCTGTTTTCTATTTCTCCCCCTCATGTCACGGTGGTTTTTCTTTGATGTTTCCCCCACTTGGCTCTCCTTGGCCTGCAACTGCGGTTGTTACAGTTTGCGTTTGCTATTGCTACTCCTCGCTGAGGTGATGCTCCTACAGCTGCAATTGCTTTGGCTTTTGCATCTGCTGTTCCAGATCCATATGCACGTCTGGTTGCTGTCTCAGCTGCTACTGAAATAGCTGCTTTATTGCCGGTTCTTGCCGCAGTTGTCTCTGTTTCTGCCTCTGAAAATTCGGTGGCAATCGAGGAGGCCGTCCTGCTGCTGCTATTTGTGCCGTAGGTGTTGCGGCAGCTGCTCGTTCTCCTGAGACATCTGCTACGGCTCGTACACCAGCTGGTGCTTCTGCTCTTGTTCTAGCTGCTGCTGCTCTTCACATCTCAACTTAGCGCTGCTGCTGCCGTTGCTGTATAGGTTGCTGCTAGAGCCGCCGCTGCAACTACTGATTCTTCCGGCTTCTCTCATGGCGCCTTACGGCGTCAAGTGGGGCACCTTCGTTTATGCGCTGGTGTTCAAGTTCTCTATCTTTGCATGCAGGTCCATTCCTTTACACTGTATTACACTTTGTTGTCTTGTTTTAGCATAGTGCTAGCTTTGCTTGGGCTTGATTCATACGTGCACGTAATGCGCATCATCCTACGTAAACTTTTGTTTCACGAACGCATGTGTGTCAAAGTATTCCTGGCATCCACTAATTTGTTCTTGCTCTTTGTAGTACTTGTTTTCGTTACTTATCTACATAAACACGTCCTCTTTCTTTTGATTTAAACATCCATAATTTATTTTTATATTCTGGAGTTGCATTGTTATTATTACTATTATGGTTCTCGTTGCTGCTTCGATGGGCTTGTTCCTGTGTGCATGCGTTTGTGTATTTACGCTTTCAGTGTTGAGCACGTTTTACTGTTAACAATGATGCTGCACGCCAGTACATGGAAGTACATGGCCACAATCTTCTTTCCCCGTCTCTCGGCAGCAACCGCTCTTGGAGTTTGTCTGCGAAGCAAAGCGCTGAACTGTAAACAGCTCTGTAATATTTATAACGAGGATGTGATGTAGAAAAGGGGGAAAAGGAAAATCGCGGAAATTACCACGGGAAATATGAAGATAAGAATCAAGTAGACTACGGAGAAACGAATGCGTCGGTTGGGGAGGGGGCTCTAGGGGTCGACAGTGTTGGTGAAGGCCCGCGGGCTGGTCCAGCCTTCCAGTACATCAGGGCAGTCAAACAGATGGCAGGCAGGCCACTACGCGGCCCGTCTTCCAGGTAGGTGAGCATCCCAGCGTGGCAAGAAGTTAAGCATCGTCTGCAGTGCCCTGGTCGTGGAGGACTTAACCCACCTCGTCTTATTTTATACTCTTGCCCGCCGAGATCAATACAGGAGGCCAGCCAGCAGCGGCTCACGTGGCGACCAGAGCAGGGCCTCAAAGAAAGAATGATCTGGGATATCTAATAATACCGTAACAGGAACAAATGGGAGACAACACCAAGTATGGGGAAGTATTTTTGTCGATTCACCCTGTGGCTACGATATAGCCGCAAAACAGTGTTCAGATTCAGGGCATTTAGTGACAGCGTGCGAGTGCTAACTGCTGGGCCGCGCGCTTTCTCCAATAGCGCAGTCACTGTCAGCCCCCGATGAGCCTGCGCATGCCTTCTGCTGTCACAGATATTGCTCTGCGATGACCATCGTGTTGCTAAAGCAGCAGTGCCAGGGGGGTGAAAGCGTGGGGAATGGACCTGCTGCGGCAAGCTTGTTACGGCTGATCGCTATTGTCTCGTTTCGGCTAGTGCCACTGGGTGACACTGGGGGGCATCTGCTCCAGAGTACGACTGGCGCGATCGGCGTGTGTCTCTCTGGTGATAAAAGGCATATTTCACGACTCGCTGGTGGTAAAAGGCATATTTTACGACCCGCTTGATACTGAAACAGGCGCGGAGGTGCTGCCACAGGTCCGATTTAAAAGGAGGGTCTGATGACATGGAGGAAGAAATCTATCTTTTCGTGCTACTGCTCAGATATCGCATCTAAACTGTAGCTGAATGCGTGGGCTTGTAGCACGTGGGAGTCCGTATTGTGGGAACTTGTAGGTTGTTGTACACAACTCTTTTTTAAGACTTTGTATGGCGGCAGCAGCAGCCTTTGCGCAGTCAGCAAGTCTACCTGTCCGACTGAGACTAAAAAAGGCCTTAGACGACATCGGTGAATTACGGCTTCGTGCACATGCGGCAAGACGTTGCAGTGCAAGGAAACTGGCATATGAGTCTCTTCGTTCAGCGTGCCATGCCATAAACGAGTGGCCCTGGATAGTTGGAGGTTTTACACTTTCTGCGTTGGCAGCACACTTGAGATACATGAGATGCTTTTAGCCAAGCTTGCATGCACTTGAGGAACTTGGGACAGAACTGCATTCTGGCGCTGGCGGCTATAAAGTCGTCTCATGCCACCGCGGAGCCGTAGCTGCCCTTGCGGTCACACCATGTTCTGCGATTGGGCTACTGCTTTTTTCTCTCCCCTGACAGCCTTTATGTGGCCTTAGTCTTCTTCTACTTCTCATCTTTTGCCGCATGCTTCCTGCATGCGTGAGTGTATGATTTCGCTACTTCCCCTTCACAATGCCGACACCACTTCTCTTTACAGTGCCCCCTCCAATGGTTCTAGGCAGGCTAGTACATTCTCCGTGGCCTGCCCTTTACTGAATGTTGCCCAGATCTACATAATAATGCAGAGCCTACTAAAGGCCTCTGCAAGTGTCCAGTGTGCTTCAAATGCTTCAAACGCACTAGAATACTTCCTGTTGGGCATCAATCCAGCTCAGAGCCCCACTGCCCAGGGTATCAATCCAGCTCACAGCCCCACTGCCTAGGGTCCCCTCCCATATCAACGAAACGATTCTCCTTAAGGTGAAGGAAGTCCTGAAGGTGATTCTGTTTTTTTGATTCTTTGCTTCCTTGTCCTTCATCTAAGACCTTCTTCATTGTTCCACATAGAAACTCCATCTCCGAAGCATATTATTGATCGCATTGCAGACAGTTTGCAGCCGTGCCACTGCCCTATGGAGACATAGAGTGCAGCAGGGTAATCCCATATTGTATGAAGCTTTTGCCCTCCCATAATTCTGGCTCAAAAATATTATGCTTGGAGCATTGAGGGGTTTCCAATTATTGTGTGGTCTTTGAAAACCTCCGGCGTAGACACCACGTGTAAAATATACCCATTGTGAGCACCTCGGACGGTCTGTAAATGGCGCACTGATGAACTCCTTAAACCTACCACATCTGGAAGGCTGCGTCAGAAAAACATAGCTTCTCGGGCGCAGACGCCAACATGACTTTAACCGTAGATTCTATGGTGCACTTGAAACACTTTGAACATAAAACAACAGCGGCAGTGGTAGTTAACAGCTAGCCTACTTCGGAAACGGAGGCCAGGGAGGCCTCTCTGGGCGCGTAGGCCATGCTGTCAGCGACACCTAGTCGCCTTTAAGTTGTCACATTAGGGCGTGTGCTCCCTGCTAGGGAGTAAAAGGACCTAGCTTTTCATTTTGCAACTCAAGGAGGATAGAAAATACTCCCCTAGAAACAGTCCATGCGTGATTCAGGAGAAAAAGAACGCAAGAATCTAGGAGGCCGGCCGAAGCTGATGTCTTCGGTACCTCACTAGTGGAAAGACAATGAAGGGGCGATGTCGCCAGCGGCGCAACGCAGAGAGCTCACTGCGAGGTTGTGCCGCTATCCCGACTTCTGCCTTGGCTAACACTTGACCCAAAAGCACCGCATTTACTTTTCAAGAATACATGAGCAGTGTTCCTGCTCATATCGGCATGCAGGGGTTATCAGCCAAACAAGCAACTTCACCCAGGACTCCAGCAGGACTTCCCACCTTTCGCATATTTGGTTGTGTTTGTCCTGGAGATTAGCCCAATCATGACTTGCAAAAATAGTCCATTTTGAAACCTGAGAGGATCTCTTCATGTCACCATTTCCAGTCGGCCGCGCTTCCTCTCCACGCCAGTCATAAGGCAACGTGAGGGCCTTGAAGCCACTACCTTCGAAGCAGTCCAGTAAGCCCCCTCTAGATACTATAACGACCTCTACGGATTTGGGGGCATGTTTCACTAGTTCTGTTCGTTAGGATGGCGCGCAAGCGCGCTTCCTTAACAGGCCCCTGAGGGCCTACTGGCGTCGGGCCGTGCACTGCTTTGCCCAAAACTCACTAAAGGTCTTTAAAAACGCAATATCTGGAATAATACCAAAAAATTTGGGGCTCTAACCGTGGAAACGCAACATGCATATTGGGTTCCAATGCGCCGAATCCCGTCATTGCGAGGTCAACTGCCTAGATGTGGGGAGTGGGCATGATACAGTAGAATCTCATATCAGAAGTCTTCTAATGAAACATATACTTATTGTAATTTGGCATTAGTTACATTTTCTGTTGTTCCTCCCCGTTTACATGCTTTCCCTTGCCGGTTACTGCGACAACTGTGCGGCGACAGACAGCCCCAGGTGTCTACGGGGGAGCCGTCTTCCAGCTAAAGCAGGCGACCCCAACAATACTTATATTAATCTAATACATGTGATGATGCACTGGCGTATGAGTGTGCTTGTTGGAAGCAGTTGCGACGACAGACACAGCGACGCTGGAGGTAACAGGGACACAGGGCCGTTGGGCAAACTTCGTGTCGTCGTACGAGTTCTTCAAACTGGCTATTTATAACACAAGGGCTTTGTCAGTGGCTGCTAGACATGGCGTTGTGTCCTGCATAAGTTGTAGCGTCGGCAATAGACCTCAAACTCGAAGCAGCATACTCGCATGCGCTGCCAGCCAAGCTCAGACCACAAAAATGTCCCCCGCAGAGGCTGAACCACCTCACCATCAGTCACCTGACACGCATATGGCCGGCGAAGCAGCAGCAGCAAAGTCGGCTACACCGTCGAATGCAGCAATATCACGGAAGCAGGAAACCGCAGAAACTGCAGCACCAGTGGGTGGGGAAGGAAGCGCAATGCCAGGCGACGCAGTTGAAGGCAATAAGGTGCAGGGAGGTGCAAGCGAGGCTCCATGCAGCGGTTCATCTGCAGTAGCCAACGCAGCATCTGGTAACTCAACACCATCCTCGTTACAAACAGTACCGGTGGGAAGGAAAGTTGCAGACAACGCAAGTGACGATACTAAAAATGTCGCAACCAACAGATCCGAAGGAGATAGGAGCACTTTCATCGATGTACTGTGAGCTTATCGGCGTTGTTGGCGCATCTCTGCTTTCGCTCCCTCTCGCTCGTCATTACGGCTGCCTTTTCTTGTTATTTCTGATCTACATGTCTAATACATCCATATGACTACAGCTAATCTGCACCTAAATGACCGATTTCTCTCTTTTGTGTTCCTTTAGTGTGCTACGTAGCGGAGTCTTCGAGTAACTCTCTGACTTCAGTGCCCCTCAGCCGCTAGCAGGTGCTGGCCAACAAATCCTGGACATTCGTGTTCGATTTATGTCTTAACATTCTCTGCTTGCTTCATTTTTTGTCCCCAGGGATACCACAAGTTGCCTTTGCGACTCGTCTCCTCTGCGCGTTAGCTCTTCCTTGTTTGTTTTTGAATTGCTAGGGTCAATCCATCTTGAATCGTCAATCCATCTTGTTGCTCTGTGTCTGTGTACGCAGCCCACTTCTCACTGTAGTCCTCGAGACACTTGCGTGGATGCCTGTGCCTTTACATGTGGACGTTTTTTTCCCATCAGGCAGCATGACTTGAACGCGGCGGTACAGCGCGTAGAGGCGGGCCGGCTGCTGTTGGAGAGACTGCGGGGAGCGCTGCTTCAACAGGCAGCCGCAGCGTCAACGTATGCTGCGTCACTGAACAGCGCAGCTGGCACTCTGAAGCCTCTGTCTTCAGAGTCAAGGTACGCGGCCCCACTAAGATACAGAAAGAAGCGAATCGCTTGAGGGACGGACCCGAAGATGTTCGGGACAATAGGAGAAACAGATATGCAAAGATATTACTAATATTCAAGCCGCATCGATGGTACGTGCATTTGTGTGTGTGTGTGTGTGCGTGTGTGTGTGTGTGTGTGTGTGTGTGTGTGTGTGTGTGTGTGTGTGTGTGTGTGTGTGTGTGTGTGTGTGCGTGTGTGTGTGTGTGTGTGATGGTTATGACAGGACATGTGCTGCCGCTGTGCAGAGTTACAGCAGCCTGTTAGGCAGTTCTGCCTTGCAAGCCAAAGAGCTCTCAGATGCCCTCCGAAGAGACGTTGTTGCATCTACACTTGATAGAACAATTGAGAACCATGCCCAAGTCCTCAAACAGGTCGCCCGGGCTCACGTTCATCTCTGTGTGGAGCAAGAGACATGGCAAGAGGGAGATTTGATGGTGTAAAGAGAGCGAAGAAGCAAGCACACTCATGTTGCATGCTCACAAGCTGATGAGCCCGTAGCTTGCCTGTCACTGGCGTCTTAGCTTGCCTGTCACTGGCGTCTTTGTGGCACCCCATTTTTGTCTTTATCACTTAGCGTTGAATCGCTTGGCAGCAGGACAGTGGCCAGTATTTTTGTGGATGTTTCTTATCGTTAAGGTCGCTCATGGAGAGTGGGATAGGGCGGAGCCAGTGTATTTGCATATGCCTGAGGTTGAACTCAAAAGGCTGTGCCTTACCTCCCATCCGTCCATTCCCGTGGCTTACACTCAGGCGGAAGCTTGTGCTGTCGGTAATGAATGCCCTCCTGCCATAATCTGTGTTTATTCTCAGGTCAAAGTGGACGCTGCAGAGGCCCAGAGGCGAAATCACCTAGCCGCCGTCGAACATCAGCGGGTATGCATATACCAGTCCTCAGAGCAGCAAGAGCGGCACGTACAGAGCAAGCATTCACAGCAGCAGATGCATCTACAAAAGCAGCAGCAGCAGGTCTTCGATCAACAATATCGCGAGAAACACCATCACCAGTTGCTTCTGTGTGCGTGTCTGGGTAGGCAATGGAAAAGTACCTGCGCTGCAGCAAACTAGCTGTCGCAGCAGCAGAGACTGCACAGGCCTCACTCTCTTTGCTGCCCTCAACAAAGACGGAGCTGGCGCTTCAGTGAGTGGTGCTTTCCCCGTGCTCCCCCGTGATGCGTTGACCTTGCCCTGGCGAGTGCTCCTTGTGCTACCGCAGTAATCTCTGCTATTACGCGCTTCCAGTTGCTTCAAGGCGCAATTGTGCGTGCTGCTTGGGTGTACTGCAGGTGTATACGGCTATCTGTGGAGGCTCGGCAAGCAGAGGAGGCCTACGTGATATCTGTACAGGTCGGCCTTCTGTACGGCATCCGTGTAGCTGCGGATTTAGTATAGCTTCTGCTATGCTTTGTCCGCAGTGAGTACGCGCATCTATATACTGCGTGCCAAAGGAATGTAACTGGGCTCACTGGATGTGCTCTTAACCCCTTCAAAATTCCAAGCTGCTTTCAATGCTTTTGGGCTTCGTGTTCCCGTTAGACAATGCAGACGCTTACCGTAATCAGAGTGCAAATTTGCTCTCATCCTGCTTATTTTGCTCAGTTTGTTCCTCCCTCACCAGTAACTTTAATGTTTACGAGCCTCTCTTCCACTTCATTTTGCGTATGTCTCTGTTCATTCGCAATGCTTACCTCGTGCAGCAGTCGACCAGCCCGCCCTGCGTTGATGTGAGCCCGCGCGTTTGCGTCTTTAGCCATCTTGTTCTTCTATTCAACTCTAGCTGAACTTTTCTCTTGACTTTTTCAGGCTTTACAACAGCGTAGCGCAGCAACACGCGATAGGGTGCGTAGTATCTTGTCTTGTTTAGAGGAGATGGACTTAAAACGCATGCAGTGCCTCAAAGATGCACTGACAAGGGCCGGCGTTTTTGTGGCAGCGAACCTGAGGCACATGCAGTATGATTTAGAGCGCTGTATCCAAGTGAGTTACTGCTCCAGTTTGAGCTGCTTGTGCTACAGCACTTGGTAAGACCAAAAGTGCGACATTAGCAGCTCTCGATGCTGTTGCATGTGCTGCTCGTTTCGAAAAGTTTTCTCTTTCTCCTGTTGTCTAAGCTGTTTCTTCTTGTTCCACAAGTGAGCCCATATTTATATTACTGCTGCAGACCGTGGAAGGGGTCGACCCTGAGTCAGATCTGCGAGAGTTCGTTGATGAGCGGAGGCTGCAAACGCATTTGAACGTCTCGCTTCCTACAGTAGTCAGTTTGCTGATGTTGCTCTCCTTATTGCTGCATTTTGTACCTCTTGACACTCGCCACTGAGCTATAAGTTTTAACTTAAATTGCCGCAGATGGTTGGCTTGTAGCTGCGTCTGAGGCAATGCATCTTGTGTTTCTGGTGTTCTTGTCGCTGTATCAGGAGAAATGGACTGTGCTAGATGCCGTATACGGAGACAGCCTACAGCCGGCTGTCTGTAGCACGCACACGAACACTGCAGCCACGCCCCTGTCCTCTGCCACGAGCGTGGCACGACAGCTGTTGCAGAAGTCTCCCCTACAAAGAGTCGTCCAATCTGCAGCGGTTAGTTGGGTCCTCGGAAAACAATGATTTTGTTTGTGAAAATAATGGTGCATCCGCTTCATGATGCTTTCTTGCTGCAATGTCGCAGTCATTGTCTTCACGAGGAATATCAGGACCTGCTTCTGCTGCTGCTGACTTTGCGGATTTGGTCAAGGGGCCTTCAAGCACTTGGTATTGCCCCTAAAGCTTTTAATTGCCTTCGTATGCGCAGAGTTTAGCTGCTTATTCAATAGGAGTTCCTGACGCTTCTGCTGCCGAGGCCTCAGAAAAGCAATTGCGTGCAGGGACTGAAGGCATCCAGGGGCTGTCGAGCCCTCCAGATGATGCGGTACTGCAGCGCCTTCGGGAAGACTATTCCGGGTAATTTCTTGCTAAGGCTTGTGCTGCTGATTGTAAAGTTTGCACCTTTTCACACTACACTGCTGCTTTGCTATGGAGTGGGTTCTTTTGTCTGTGCCGGTGCTTGGTACGTCTCAGGTTCATAAACGCACTGTGGACACCCGTTGTGCAAGTACCCGGCAAGGGCGTCTTGCTGCCTGCTGAGACATGCGCGTTGCTGCTTCACAAGATGCCCCTCTTGCAGGAAGAGCTCACATCATCCCTGCACAGGAATGTCTTCCTGTCTGCGCTGGTGGCTACAAAGAGGAAGAAAGCTGAAGAAATGCCTGACAGACAAGCACTGCTGCCTTCTATGTAAGGGGGAGACTATACTTGAGGCTGCTGCGTTTCGGGGCTGCTGCCATTGTCCAGGCTGCTGTTGCCGAGTAATTTTATGCAGTTTCCTTGCTAAATAGAGATGCATTGCCCATTTCGCGGTTTTTCGCTGTTTGTGTTCTCTCTTGCGTGCTGCTGGTGAGGAAACTTGTCCTGCAGCATTGTGTGTACCCTCCTGCCCTTGCTCGTGTAGCGGTTGCTGCCAAAGCCTTGGAATTTTGATGTCAAACTGTGTAGCTGTTGCAACTGAGGTCGATGTTTTTTTAGGCTGCAGCTTCGGCTCCTGGGAGCCTCCTGTGAATGGCTGTTGACGGCAGCCGACACTCAGCTAGATGCTTGGTCGGGGAGGCAGCTTTTACTGCTCGCCGTGGAGATCGCTGCACCTGGAAGCGCAGCAGATGACCCTCAGCAACACCAGCATTGGGATTGGCATGAGGCATTGATACTGCAGCAGCAGCTTAACAGGGAAGACTATCCGAATGCTACTTCGGAGAGCCTCGAGTTGGGGAAGCAATCTGCACAGCCCAGCGTTGGCACTAGCGGTAGCAGTGGCAGCATACGCAACTCGAATGATGCATCTAAAGAAGATAGAGAACCTCCTACAGTTCGTTGGTCTCTTCATGTGAGTTTGAATTGTTGCTGCTGCTCGCGCTTCCGACTTATCCCTTGCGTCCGACGAATCCTGAGCAACGGTTTTGTTCCTCATCCCGCTGCGCTTCTATTGCTGCAGCGTTGCGTGTACCACCATCGCTACTGGAACCGCGTGACGTTTTGGGAGGAGGCATTAGCGTTAACTGTCAGTGAAGAACTTCAGCGTCAAAAAGTAAGCGCACGTGCTCTCGTGCAAGATCCCTCGGTCACCACACCCCCTACAAATATTCCTCTGTGCACGTATCGAAGCACTCGCAGAAGGACGGGCTCGCGGACGAAAGTGCGATTGTTGTGGCTTTTACAAATAGGCTTGAAAGTATACATGCGTGCGTGCAAGTGAAAATTTGCGTGCTTCTGCCACGCAGTACACGGCATATGGCTGCATTACTTCCTTCACCGAGCGAGCGCGCATTTTCGTCGTTTTGTGAGTGGGCTTGCTTCAGCTGTCAGAGAAGTGGCAGGCCGCGGGCCCAGAGGTCTTGCAGCAACAAGAAAAGCTGTTCAGGGAGAAGAACCCTTGCTGCAGCAGTCTCCCGTCGTTTGGCTCGTTCATGTCCCTGTATGGGATTGCGACCGAGCAGGTCCACTCACTGTTGTTATCAGTGTCGAAGCATTTGAATCTAGATGAACAAACGAGCGAAATGCTATTGCATGGGGTCTCAGGCGTTGTTGCTCCACAAAACCAACTGCCAGCTTCCTCGGTTGTCACCAGAAGCAGCAACAGCGGCGCAAGTAAAATATCCACCGGCTAGACAGTCCAAACCTGCGCTGCACAGATTTTTCCTAACGTGCTTACTGACTTGCTGCCAGCAGTCACTAGTGCTGGAGTAGTTCGAGCTACGAGCATACTGACTCGTGTGAAGGCAGTCTGCCCTTGGATTGCTGTCTTCGTCCACTGCAGTGAAAGTACATTTAAGAGACCCAAGGAGTTCTTCGGAGCCGTAGTGTAGCAGTGTATACATTCTTGGAAGGATGCGGTGAGGTTTTTGATAATCAATGCAAACACTTGGGCAGGAACAGGACATACGAAGCGACGTGTTCCCTGGTGATGGCGCTGCCAGCCCTTGGACAAAAGGGCGGCCTTTAGAAAGAACCTGTGAAGATAGGAACAAATGGTGCTAAGTAGGTATGAAACACAAAATGCAGGAGTCGAAGTAACATGAGAAATTTGGCTTCTGAGAAGGCTCAGAGGCATGGTATGAACCGCTAAGCCTAGCACATGCGAGCACGCAACATAGAGCCGAATGAAGAGCAGGCCCTAAGCAGCTGTCAAGCGCACTGGAACGCAGAACCAAACAAAAGTCATGCCGTTGAGACGCGGGGGCAACCGGAATGAAGAGAGCGACACCCGCGTAACGGCAGAGAGTCGTTACGGCTTGCTCATAGAGCAGTTCCGTCAGAGAGCCTATACTGCTTGAGCAGCAAGCGTTGGCAGCTGCCTGCAAGCTTGCCCGCTTCGTCTTTATTGGTTTTGCCAGTCTCGGTGTTCCCGTTCTTGTTCCGGAACAAGGCCTCCAAACTTTGTCACGTCGCGCTGCACCCAAGTACCGTCTTTCACGCTGACCAGTAGATGCAAATGAGATTGCTGGCCGTTTTTGTAAACGTTTATTGCGCCGTTCAGCAGCTGCGTGTTTTCGCGGCTTCCAGTTCAACTCACGTATAGTGGAGAACGTTGGGCTACCTTATAGTTTTACTAGTGTCCCAGCACTAGCACTTCCTCTACACAGCTGTAGGCATGCAGTTTCGAAGAATGCCCGCAGATGCTCACTGAACTTGGTGAGTTAAACGCCCAGTAGTTGAAGATTGCCGCTTCGACGTCTGGATTAGCTGAGCAAAGTGCTTAAGCTGTGGCCGACCAAATTCAGCTACGACCATGTATGCTAATGACTCCCTGCGCTGGTCCGCCTATAGGGGGTCAGCGAATCGGATGCAGTGGGAGAGTCAATTAGGAATCGACGCATGAAAAGGCTTCGGGATTTTCCGATTGTAAGCACCTTTTTGTGGGTGCTACAACTATAGAAAAACACAGGACAGCTAGCGTATGCCCCTCCGCCTTCTCGTACAGTTGATACTGTCGCGTCAGCACAAAGGTTCCCACCAACAGGCTGAATACAGTGAAGTAAATCATCAAGCGACGAGAAAAGTTGTGCCCGCTACGTGTTTAAGACCCGGCTTGCTTTTTGACAATATTGCAAGACGGCAGGAACCAGCAGCTGATTCCTTTTTTCGCCTGCCTTACAGGACACTTCATCCACGGTTCAAAAGAGGAAGACAGCATGGCGTCACAACGGGTAAAAGAATTCTTCTTAACTCATTATCGTTTCCTGCTGGCTTCTCCTGTCCGCAGTTTCTAGACATTCTCCCAACATCGCACCTGCTAGACACGTTAGACAACCTGCGAACGCGCGGAACAGACCGTCCTAGACAGTTTTGAATCATGCGGCTGGAATGTTGAGTGCGTTGGATTTTGATGTTTGAGATCATAAAGGCAGGCAACGAAAGATGCCGTATGTAGACTGAAGAGTTGGTGTGCATAGCTCACTGAGTATCGTTAAGGGCAATCACGAGAACAACCTTCGCCTCACCTTTCATGTTGGGTGACACCCACGTAAGCAGAGTGGCAACTTAAGCTATAGCGAGTGGACTGGTAGTGCCCTTGAACACGACAGCCCGTGGCCAGTCCGCACTAGTGTGTGTTCTTATGAACAATCCTTAGCAGGAGATTTAGTTTGCGCCCAGCTTGGAAACGTTCATGTACTGCAACAGCTCCCAACTAAACAACTTCAGTAGCTGCTAGCTACAAACTCTTCCGTACGGTGAACTGCACTGTGTACCACTCCGATATCACACCTACTTTTGACATGAAAAACCAAAAATGACCAAAATTAACCAACGCTGAGTGCAGCTGCATAACAGTCATGCTGTGTGCTAATATGCTGTTTATACAGGGTTCCGCAGCAGTTAACGCTGTACAAGTAGCGCCCTGCTACACTGGAAACCGTTCGCCGATTTTGGGGATTAGTGACACAGCTAACACCATACCGATACCCTGGTGCGTTGACTAGATATTTGCAGAAACCAATAATTAAGCTAAGACGCAAGCAGCGACCATAAAATCCGCAGATTTTTGATATATTAGTGGAGAGCAATCATGCCTTCAGCCGATACGAGGTTACCCTTTCTCTGACTGGTCATGGAACTCAGAGCTTCGGAAGACGCCCTCAGCGCCCGGACATTTGGACACGCCAAGATTTCCCGGAGTGTGAAACTCGATCAAAAGATCGTTTCTGGGTAAGTGGTGTACCCAGAGGTTTGTATGTTTCTGTCATGCGCTCAAGTTTTCCGTCAGTGGTCATGTGGTGACGCGGAGCCACTAAACTGCCGGGAGTTGCTGCTCGCGCTGCCAAACTAACTGCCACTAGTCTTGTCAGTTCACCCATACATGCGTAATTGCGTAGCTCATCTTGAAATGAATGTAACGATTTTGCTGTTTGTGAAGAAATTCAGTATGCTCTTTGTTGTTCTCCCTAACGCCTGGCTGCGCTTTCTAAGTGGTGGCAGGGGTGTAATAGCGCACAAGATGCTGCCAGCAAATACAGGGGCCCATAAGAAGATGCGCTTGCGACAGAAGCGCCACTAGACAGGAACAAAGCTCCGCGTCACTAGCGGAACTAACACGTAAGGAGGGAAAAGAGAAAGGCACAAGGCGGGACGATATGAAGGAAAACACGGAAAAGCCAGAAGGTGTGAAGGACAAAAGTATTGCCACGAAGCAAGAAACTTTACCTTGAAATGGAAAATCAAGGCCAAATGTCCCAGCCTGAAGAACGGCTCGAAGCGCGTCCTAATGATAGTCTCTTGCCCCGGCTAGTGCTACGGCTGCTGCGGCTGCTTTGAATGCTGCAGCTGTCGGATTTCGCGTAAACTTCATCTGTCGCCCTGGCTTGGTCTAGATTGGGCACGAACCTGCCAGAGAGACCAAGCAGATATACGGGAGAAGGAGCAACACAGTTAGCACCCGAAAGACAGTTGCCTCAAGAGCGGTTTGCATCTCAGCAAAGGGCAACAACGTGGATTGCCTTGGAGACATAGCAGCATATTTGCAAAAGCAGGGACAGCATGAGTCAAATAGCCCCACCACCAAAGCTAAGAAAGTCGTCAGTCTCCGCCTGCCTGTATTCCTCGACCAAGCTAAGTACATGCTCCCTGAGCATCCATTCAAAATGACAGCAGACGAGCGGCCTTAATAGAGTCCTAAAAGTGGCTTGTCCGCAGCAGCAGTCATCACGTTGCCTTCTTACTTGGAGTCTTCCATTTCTGAAAAATCGCCAAGACCATCAGAACTGCTGAACATTGGTTGTCGTCTGAAGTGACAAGACGAATGCACCAGAACTCGCCGCAGATTCTACTGCGGCTTCGCCTCTGGTGGATAGGCAGCGTCAGCACCTGCATCTACGCTGCAACAACTACGGTGGGCAGCCGCGGCAAAACTACTGCAGCATTACTTGTAATTGTCGAGAAAAGCCTTTCGCTTGAAAAGACGATCGTACTGAACCACACACCGCTCAAAAAGCTACAGCAAAAGCAGCAACAGCACCACGCGGGAAGACTGGAAATCGGAAATCAGAGCTGCGGGAAGGCGGAAATAGCAGAAACAGCCTAATAAGGACGCCAACGCCCCTAACACTGCCCAGGCGCAGCAGTGCCACCAAAAGCAGCAACGAACGAGTGACCCACAGTTGTAATTGCCGTGTGGTTGGCGAGCATCAGGCCCGCGCACTTGTGCTTTTGAGGGCTGAAGGGCGAGGCTCGGGCTAAGACGATCTGGGGAGACGCCGGTGCCCAGCGGATAAATTGCAGCAGCTGCCTCTCGCGGATGCGCTGCAAGCTCTTGTGAACCTGTGGCAACAAACGAAAAAACACCACGAATGCAGCACAGGCGCCGCTGGAGGGATGCAGACTATAGTTCAGACGGCGGCTGCACTGTTGCAGCCGTCAAACCGTCATGTCTTACCTGCAATGGATCTGCCTCGCCACGGATAACGTTTAAAAGTGACATATAAAGACCACGACGGAGCGATGTGGAGACCTGCAGTCTCAACAGCGAGCTCAGAGACAGGCACCCCAACTCCACCGACTGTAATGAAACACAAGCTTTTCCGCGTGCATGTAAGCAATCCATGTTGTGCATACACCCATCCATATATGGGGTTCCCCGACTCTGTGCACATGTGAATAGGAACGAATGCGCGCAGATACCAGCAGATGCTGCAGGGCTTTTAACGTCAGAGACTGCGTTGATACATGTTTGCTAAAAGACAGCATTCCAAATGCACTCTGTTTGGCACAAGGGCTGCTCGACGCGCAAGAGAAAGGGCTCCATCTTCCTAATGCGGTTCTTTAGCGGATAGTGCCTGCTAAGCTAGCAACCATCTCTACTCATTTGCTGCGGCTCCTGCGTTTCGTGGCCATGCCTTCCTTTCGCTGCGTGTATGCCTGAGTGCATAGGCACCATGACGTTCTTGGACTGGGTGAGGCGCCGCATGATGTCCATCACGGTCGTCTTCTGCACAGTCGAGACGCAGCGGTCTAGCGTCATTGGGGTGTATCCGCACATCAAGAAGTGGCAGCGGGGAACCGGGACCAAGCACGATAAAAGAGATAGTAGGCTTGAAGACAAGGAGGATGGATAACGCAAAGTCGCTGTGCACGCTGCCATCACCGTCGAAATCTGAGAAAAAACACGCACAGAGAAACATGTAGACAGGGGCAAGGGCCGAAACTGGAAAATAAGCACATCACGATGCATGTACTTACGCACTCAACAACAGACAGCCACAGACAAAAGTAAGGCCAACTGCAGGCAACGCAAGGAAAATTAAAGGCAAAGTGGATTGCAGAGATGCACTCTAGCAGAAACTTACGAGCTCGAATTGAGCGGAGCATCAATACAGACACGAGCTCCGAAGTACTGGTACACACGAAAATGAACGGATTACAGAAGTGATGCAATGATGCAAGGAACTGCTCGAATTATGACGCAGATGAACTAAAATAGGTATTGACAACAGAGAAGACGCATATTCGAAACTGCATGAGCATGAACGACGAAAATGAGCGGGGGCAGAGTGCCATTTGCGTACCAGAAGCGCAGCACTATTGTGTGTCGCGCTACCGCCTAAAGATGATGAAGGGATAGTTGCGTGAACACGAACTCACAAGGTACGTAGCACGCATATAGACACAGGTAGATACACACAAACAAAAATAATAATTGTTGGTCGCGGCTCTAGCTGCCTGATTCCATTTGGTAGGGGTCACCTTAGGCTCTTCTTTCCAAGGTGCTGGGCACCAGAAACGTGTGCATGCACTGAATTAAAAAAGAGCTCCATGTACTGTCTATGGAGGCATATGAACGTGGCTGTACTGATGCGTGGAGGAACATGAACGTGGCTGTACTTATGCGCAAAGAAAAGCACAGCCAGCTCAGAAACTTACCAAGGCATTGGTCTGTTGAAAGCTGGGGTTAGGGAGGCGCAGGCGGTCGGCTGCAACACGGTGGACTGCGTGGTTATCAAGCACTACAACAGCATCGCTTTGGAGGCAGAGGCGCTTAAGGGTAAGCAGGGCATTGTAGGGCTGTACCACAACGTCACTTGCGGCATCGCCTAAGACAGGAAAGACCGAAAAATTCTGCACCAACTTTGAGCCGTAACGGTCTCCCAGCAGCTCCAGCAGATAAGAACCCATGCCTGAACCAGTGCCTCCAGCCTGCAGCACTCGTGAGTCGCAAACCTTTTTCCTCAAACTATAGCTTAAACTCTGTCTCGCAATCCCTTTGTCGATAACCCCGTGGAGGCATTGCTCGTTTGACGTAAGGAGAAAGTCGTAAGCCACCAGCCAGTTAACATTTATATGCACCTCATAGAAAGGAATACAAACAAGGCTCTACGGACGGAATAAGCATATAACCGCAAATCAATAGTTCGCACAATGGAGTGGCACAAGACGAAACCCTCAAGGCTTTCGCTGCCGTCAGCTTCTCGGTCAATCATCTCCAGCAACTCCTCCTCAACCTTGGCGGCCTGAGCATACCCGCTACCCCAATTATTCCCAGCGCCTGAGCAGCCCAGGAGACGAAGACGCTGACACCTAGCCGTAGAATTGGCAACGCCTAAGGAGTGCCAAGAAGCGTGTTATACGAGTGTGAGTGTATTCCTTCGCCGCATCAGCTTCGAGTCCATGCTTCTCTTTCCAGCGATGTCCGCTATTGCTGTCTCATCTGCTTTGTATAATCATCTGCTCCGTGTAATCCAGTTGCTGCTATATCTGCGTCGTGTAATCCTGTCAAGGCGTTTCCGTTTGCTCGTGGCAGACAGATTTTCTCTGCTCTTGCCCTAATCCTTTGTCTGTTTGTGCCACTTTCTTCCTGTGTGTCATTCCCCTAGCTCTCCATGTTGGCTGCATTAAGCGACTACTGACCCTGGGGTTTACTATCACCTTTGGCGCCATCTGTAGGAGACACCTAGCTAGCTAGTTAGCAAGTACCATGCTTGTCATGAATCAAGTAGATTCCTTCTGTGTCTCTCTCGACCCACCACCGCCGTCTCTGGAAACGAAGAAATTTTCTGGGTTGTACAGATGACGATATTCTGAGGTCTGCAGTCCGTCAAACAGGCAAAACCGCGAAACTAGCAAGAGCGGCAATCAGCAGCAGTCCCGTCATGTTAATTGCCATCCAAAGGGAAAATGATTCGTTCCGGCTTGCGAATAGCCCATAGGTCGGTAGCAAAGTGACTAAATACTACTCCGAGCAGGAGATAAACGAGATTGAGGCGCAAAAAGGATTAGACACACACACAACCGGAAAGGCGCTGACGTTATTGACGAAGGCATGTAACCAAATCATCCAAGCGTCATCAATCCAATACAGAAGTAAATAAAGTACAGAACCTCGGGACCTCGGCAAGTGTGGATAATAACAGGCAAAGGCAAAGGAAAAACGCATGCTGCTAAACTACACCATAAACGGGAACTGTGAAAAGATACGCTGACACATAAGCAAAAGAGCCTGAAAGCTAGACGCAAAAGAAAATGGGCAAAGATGATAATGAACCCACTCAAGAAAAAGCGCAAAGACAGGAGAGCAATGACTGGAAGAAGATAGAAATGCCTATCCGTACTTTTCTTGGCCTTACCTGTAAGGCATAAAACTACAAGGATTAAGCAGGATCAAGCAAAGACAAGCATACTTTTGAGTCCATGTCAAGACATAGATAGGAAAATACAGGCCGACAGACCAAAGTAGTCGCCGGGAGGCAGGCAGACTCAGACATCCAGGCTCAGATATCCAGAAGAACATAAAATACGGTTGCAGATTTAGACTTTGGCAGCCAAAATCGTATGATCCAGGCAAACACGACAAACGCGTATACAAATCTCATACACTCCAGGAAGAGCCGTACTAAAGCGACAGAAGACAGACATCGACACGCATAGAAAGAGATGCACGCAGTAGGGCATGGATACACAGAAGAGTACACGAACAGACGACACAGGAAGACAAGCAGAATAAGAGGCCTATCGTTGAAGTCCACGGTAACCAAAGGTTAAGAGTCCACGGGAACCAAAGGTACACAGTTGATGAAGACAGTAGGAGAATCTGCTACATTATGAAAGAAAGAAACTTGTCAACAAACAATGTATCGGCTTGGTAACAGCTCCAACTCTGCTGCGCTTTAGTTGAGGCTTTTGAAGCTCCTGCTGCTGCAGTAATTTAGAGACCGCGGCAAAGAAGCATCCAAAGCAAACAGAAACGCCCAAAAGTTGTAGAAATCTACCGGTAGCAGCAACACCACAGCCATAACGAAGGTGCAACAGCAGTAGCAACACAGTGGCACAGAAGCTTTAGCAGTGTATTATTGTGTTCACCTGAATTGTGTTGATGACGCGAGGCTCTAAGTCGAAGAGAAGTGCTCTTGGTATATAATGCTCATCATCTGCCTGGTAGAAAAAGACATCCTTACGGTCTTCCGATGCTTGGGCCACGGGCAACAGCAAACCTTCCTAAAGCACGTGCAACATATCATCATGCGCAAAATGCAATGCTTGCAGCACTTGAGAAACTGTAACAAGTGGAATCAGTGCATCAGATGCACACGGAATGGTGTGGCGTAGACAGAAATATATATAGCGGTGTATTTTTCCGATAGCGGTGAATTGAGTAGGCAAAATCAATGGGAAACTGTTGACACCCAAAACCTGGCAGAGTGTCACGTAACAGGAGGCAGCCGCACAACGGAAGGCAAATGCACGAAGACAAAAAGAAAATGCAGAGACGGCACCACAGTCATAAAGCAGCCAAGGCAGAGCCGCAGAACTCATGCAGCAAAGGAAGGAGAAAACAATGGGCACACACAATGACAAGGAAAGGAGGAGACAGTGGACAAAAGCACCGGTTTGAAAATAACAATGCATGACTGAAGAAAGAGAAGGGAGGCCGCATGAACGGAGAGAGCATATGCCCACCTGGTCAATGCCATGCTCTGCGCACAGTTGTTTCCAGAACTCCATCCCAATTTGGTTGCCGCATTGACCAACCTGAATTGTAATCAGCTCCCGAGGCATCTTGCATACAACAGTCAGAAGGCACTCCTTTTGATGCCGCTGCAATGTTTACTGCTGTTGTTGCTGCTCTTGACGTCTATGCAGTTTCCGGAGCATGCACTTTCCCCGCCAGAGATATACAACCCGGGTCCTCTCTGTGTGACCTTCCTGCCAATTCTATTCAAGCAGCCCTGAAAATAAGAGGCGATTCATCATCCGAAGCGTGACTGTCGTGCCCGTCACATGCAGTGGTACTCCTGCAATTGCAGATGGACTGCTATGGCTGGAAAACTCAATAGACTGAAAATGGGCATTTCTCCCACATTTCTTGCTAAGCTTCGTTAAGAAAAATCCAACAATGCAGACGAACACTGAAGTCATCCGCTCATAAGACGCTGGGGCCCAGACAGCAGAGCACTAAACAACAATGTTGTTGGGGGTGGTGGAAGGGATCTGTTAAGCCCCGGGGGCTATTAAGCTCTAAACCGCTTCGACTTTCTAGAAAACATTGCATTAAATCGTAGCTTAACGTCTGATTAATGTAGTGAAGACTAACACGGAAGTTCCACGAATGCGGTGTAACCTCCTCTTCGGCTGCATCCGCTCTGGGGTTGCAGTTCGAAAGCCAGTTGCGCCATGTTCACCGAATAAAGCACATACACGAAAACAGAACATCTTGATTTTCTAAAGGAACTAATATTTCGCCCTTTTTGGAGCATATCCACTCCAGCTGCTTGTAGAACCGGTTTGCTGACAGTCCATGCAGCATTGGGAAAGGCTGCTTTGTAGACCATTCGAATGCATATCTGGCTGTGAGTTCGTCAGCAATACTGCAATAATAGCACTAGGATGCTTCCTGAGAGTTGATACAAACTCGCAAAACCTAAGGGAACTACCATGCGATGACCAGCCCAACGCCACTCTTCAGCATTTGCCCGCCGACTTGAAATAACACTAGCGCGTTGCAAGGAAACGTCCCCGCAAGTTCGGACGGTACAATCTCCCAAGTTCAGCTAATTGGTGCACAGACCCTTGAACATATATCCCCCATTAGTGAATCTCGTTTGTTTTAGCGCACTGCAGTGAGCGATTGCCTGCGAACACCGTTTGCAGGTCAAATTCATCACCAAGGCCAACTTGCCTGACAACTGTATATACGACTACAGCTACTGAATACCAAGTCTCATTGGTCTCAACCAGGGTAAAATGTGCGTGCATCTCCACACGCTGTATCCTGTCTCCTCCTGTGTCGCATATGCCTCGAATATATATAGATCGCAGAGAGCGATATGGAACAAAATCAAGATTGCCGTTTCGTGATCTACTTGCAAAGCTTCAATTCCTCCTTGAGGTCAATGTGTCATTTCCGGTACTTCCGTGTCTACTTCTAGGTAATCCCCTGTCGACACCATTAGAGAGCTCCTAGTCTCAGAATCGGTGTCTCGACCAAATGTGAGATCCCGCAGGTCGAGACTTCCAACGTATAGAGTAAATCATGCTCTGGAGTTGCACACAGTAGCATTCTACGCATTCTCGAATTGTTTACCCCTTTGATCAGCTCTCCGCTCTCCCCAAATTCCCCCAGTTGTAACCGGAGTGCTATAACTTCATTCTTCCCGAACAACACTCCAGCTTGTGATAGCCTTGGCGTCGTCATGTAGCTGTCAGCACCAAAAGAGGCCGCCGACGGACCTAGCTGCATCATCGGCAGGTCGGGAGGCCATCAGAAGCTTGCTTATGCTCGTAAGCGAGCTGTCGTGTACCAACGCGTAACTCAACCATTCGAGCAACAAGCGATTAGACGGTAGCAACAAGAAAATAGGCCTGCAGGATGCTGATGAATGCGCTCACTCAGGAATGTTAGCATGGGACTTGATGACGGATCTCATGACTTAGCATTTTCGGTTCAGGAGGCGTTTAATGCTTGGCAAAAAATTTCTTGGCAATGAACGTACTGAGGCCACTAAGACGCTTCGGCAGCAAGCCTCCGTCCAATCCATACAAAGACACTGCTAGTAGCTGCTGTGCCATCGCACTCATATCGGGTAGTGAGTGCTGCTGGAGACCTTATCTGGGAGTTGAAGTGACCTGCTCCGTGAACTGCTGCTGCCGCTGCCATCGCTGTAGTTGTTTCAACAGATGCCGTTTAGCAGCTGTTGCACTCAAATGCGTAGCCTCGATATATGGAAAAGTGATTCTTGGCTCGCCTTCTCTGCCTGCCACATAAATCCAAACCGCCAATCTCAAAGCCTCTCCCTACAATTCCTGAATATGTGAGAAATACGTATTTCTTGATGGGGAAAGATGGTGCTGCTGCAGCAGCAGCGACAGCAGCGGCAGCACAACAAACTTACCAACTCTTGAGGTGTTAATCTGGAGTTCAGAACAGCCACAATTTTTCCTTCTAGCCTTTGCTCCTCCTGCCTGCTGAACTGCTGCAACAGCAGCTCGACTTGTTGCTGTAGCAGCAGTAACAAACCGCGAACCCTCTGCAGTTCATTCGCTTCCCGCCGCCCCACGCTTGGAAATAGACTTGCCTGTGCAGACATTCAGCCTCAAAAAAACGCTGTAGCCCAAGCTGTAGACCCCAGCAAATCCAAAGCCATTCATTTTGTGCTCCAAAGAATGCTGTATCCCAAGCTGTAAATCCTAGCACTGGCATTTGGATGCCGCCTACTGGGAGAAATGCGTCAATAAATCCACGTGCAAGGTCAAGCAGCACAGCCAGCGGCAGTGGAGGCTCCTCTTGCTGTTTTTGTTCTAGCTGCTGCTGCGAAAAACCCTCCAACCGCTGCTCTAGTCCCACGTCTTTGCAGTACTGCTGCTGCAACCAATCAACCAATTGTCTCAACAGCGACTCTGCGGCATTCTGCTGCAAGTGCTGTTTTTGCTTCTGTTGCGTCTGTAAATGCAGAAGGCTTTCCGCTAGTAATGAGGGCTGGAAGTGCTGCGCATGGCGCAGCAGCACTCGCAGCAGCTGGGGTCTCCACTGCACAAGCAACGCCGCATTTTCCTCCTGTAAGCAAGGCAAATCCATATACGGGACAACAGAAGCTTCCATCATCGAGTTACACCAGCCAGAGCAGCAGACTCACTAATGACACAGACTACACGCACCCTCAAGGACGGACAACAGCAAGCGCAAGCCGCAGCCGTCTCTAACTCGAACTGTATCAGCAGCTCCACAACGGTGCGGTGAGGAGCCAATATCTGCGCATGCAGTAGCAGGCAGATTGCCTCCTCTGTAGGCAAAAAGACAGCAACAAAAACCGCACCGCGAAATGCAACCCGAGCAGACTGAAACATGTAAATGGGCGATGCAATTTGTAGTAGTTGCAAAACTAGAACTAAACGACACGCGCAGCAGCACCAGTCTGCACAGCTCTCGCTGCGACGGGCTCAAGGAGCGTCGCCAATTGTGGCAGCACAAGCAACAGCATAAGCGACAACAGTCTTACCCATCTGCCGCCTCGTCTCTGGAGATTTTATGAAGAGACCAAAGCTCTGCTGCAGGGTCTGTGGGCTCAAAGGTTGTCTGGGCAGCTGCAGCAGCTGCTCCACTATCTTCTGTTGCCGCTGGTTGAAAATTTGACGGAGCTGCTGCTTTATGAGTTTCCGGTGCTGGCCAACAATAACATTGCTCGAGATTCCGGCTGCTGCAAAGTTACCCGAAAAAAGCATCAGTCGCAGCAAGAATATCTGCGCCGTATACTCCTTCAGCGCTATCGGCAAATACATTGACGCAGGCAGTAATGGGCATTGACAGCAAATCCGAAGAACCAAAAGAGGATCCGATATGGTTCAGCAGCAAAATGCTTGCCATTAAGCCAGCTTTCAGCCCTAGAAACTTGCAAGGCAAAGCCCACCCTGGCAGAAGAACAGCAGCAATTGGGCATCAGCGAGAACCACCCACCGACAGCTTGTGCCAATGAAGGCGCTGGTGAGCAGCAGCGTGTAATGAACGATTTCCCCTCACATTCCCAAAGCAGTGAAAGAGGCTGCTGGCGCTGCGGCTGTTGCTGGTGCCACATCGACTGGTACCATAGAGCACTAACCTAAGCAGCAGCAAGACAGGGAAAAGCAGCTCACATGAAACGTGCACCAACAAGCCAGTTCGCGGAATGTGCATGTGTGTGCTGATCTCCCTCGCACCTTATCTCACTCCGCCGGTACTTCTGCTCCAGACAAGGCCTCTACTTCTGGAGCAACTGCTGCTGTTGCTTGTCAGCTTACAGAGTGCACTGCAGTTGATGGTAGATGCGTGGTGTACGCTGGGCCAATGCGTGAAAACCAGCGGAGGTCTCGCAATAAAAAACTGCAGTAGCTCGTCCTGGCGTTAGTCACTCCCGTTTCCTGGGCTGTTTCTATTGCTGGTACTGCAGACCACTCTAAACAGCAGGCAGAAGACAGCAGGACACTGCCACCTGCTATTGTTGCTTTCTTTATTCCTTTAGGCGTTGTTTGTGCTAAAGGCAGTAAACGCCGGCTGCGCTTCAGGCAGCGAAGGCGGCCTTCAAAAGCGCGGTCAAAACCAAAAACCTGCAAGAGAAGCACAAGGTAGGTCATAGCAGCTTCGCGATACTAGCTTCCAGCTTTGTCTCTTTGATTGCAGGAAAAAATGGTGGCACGAAAGGCAGCTGCAGAAGTCACTGAATCAATTGTGCTTAATAGCATACAAGCAACTCTCCTTGGACTGAATCCACAAGCAGCACGGGATCGGCGGCAGCAGCTGCGGTTCCTGCTGAACCAAATGTTGCCTGCAAACAGCTTATGGAACGCGGGGCTTGGCCGCCCAAACAGAGTTCTTGTAGCACAGGCCCATCCTCACAGCTACTGTTCAGGCAGCTGCCGCTATTGTTGGCTTTTCCGTCGAACAATGCACCCTTCACGGCCAAGGAGCCGTAGAAAACACCTACCCCTGGTGCAGCAACCACAAGAAGCACCCGGTACAAATCCCCTGCACCTGAAAAAATTTTCGGCATGGACTGGAGCTGCACTGCTTCGATCTGCAGCGAGCCTGCAGCAGCAGCCGCAGCTGCTGCTGTCGGCAGCAGCAGGCGAGACAGCATCTGCTCTTCCAACGTCTTCGGCTCAAGCAACGAGCAAAGAAGGGCTGGGTGTTTCTCGGTGACGTTTTTGCTCTGTAACTTTTTCGGCAGCACCAAACTAATGGTGAGTACAGCGTCAGGGCAACGCTGCGGTAACTTCTGTTCCTGCTCATTATCGTGCTCCAGCTGCTTCTGCACCGTGAGCAACGGCAGCAGCTTCAGTAAATGGCCCCCAATCTGCCAACAGCGATAGCCAGCACAATGGTAGTACACAACGCAAATGCATAGAGCACCTGTCACTCCCTCATTCACCAGATTCCCCAGCGTTTCCGATGTTCCAGCTTGTGACGCCTACCTCGGCGCGCGCAGCGATCTTCAACGCTGTGGTTGGTAGGGGAAGCGCCGTCTGTGTATCGGTGCCGCTGCTCCTCTTGTGAGGCCTGAGGGCCACAACTTCGCCTGCTGCTGCACCTGCAACGATGAAGGTTGCAATGCCTGTTTCCGTTGCTGTGAAAGGTGCAACGAAGCAACCACATCCTGCGTCCAAAGATGTTCCATTTGGTAGGCTATATACCTCTAATATCGCATTGTTGGAAGCCTGAAGTCCACAGATGCCAGCAAAAACCACGAGGCATTTCAGGCAATATCTATGGGACGCAAGAGTTCACTTTTGGCTAAACCAGCAGTACAACGGACCGGTAGGGAGAGGGACGGAAAAGATGAAAATGGGGACAGCAGCAAAGCCACGTACTCCACATTTGGCGATGGTTTTGTTCGATCTCCACAGATATTCTGAGGGCTCCTCGGAGTTCAAACAGCTGTTGCGAGAAAGCAATCGAGCTGCCACTTTGCTGCTCCTGCCTGCCGTGTCTGACTCCACGGCGGCTACGCAGAACGCAGGAACCGGCCGCCATTCCTTCTGTTCGCTGTTTGAGGTTCCGGAATCAGCAGCAGAGCAAGTAGCGGGACCTTTGTCGCGGTGCTTCTTAGGTGATTTCTGAGCTTCCCCAGCACTGCTGATTCCCATATTCTTGCTGCGGCTTCCGCTGCTGGCTCTATGCTTGTTGCTGACTGCTGTCGGCTATGCTGCAGCCAGGAAGGACACCTTTTGTAGTCTGTACAAAGAAGCCGATTGAAATCTTGCTACCGCCACGAAGAGCACGTAATGATACAGAAAACACTGCTTTACCGTGCGCCAAATGATTCGATACTAGCATCCACCGCTCCTGGTGCCGCTGCCTCTATCACTAGTATTATGCTTCTATATTCGTTCGCCGTTCTACATTCACTCAGGTGAAATGATGCGTTTTCATTGTTAGAGCAGTTTCCGTGAGGAGAAATCGGTACAGGTGCCCCACACCAACGGGGCCCCGAGTACCATTGCGATTCAGCAAGGGAGTGCATGCGTGGCTGCGCAAGAAATTGATTAGTAGCTGGATGAAGAACTTCCAGCTGAAGTATCTACTTGCTTTTTTTTAAAGGCCGAAACAGGTGCAACACGGGCGCACATTGCGAAATTCGGGCGCGGCTGCAACAGTTGGGGCAGTTGAAATGGGAACAGCGAACACGGCGGCAGCATGAGCGACAGGGGCAACCTGAGGTTTCACAATAGAGCTGCTCCGCACAAACTAGTTCTTGCTGATGATGCAAACATCAGCTATAGCCAAATCACACTCCCCCGCAGCAGCAGCTGCTAGAGCAGCAAGAGCAGCTGCAGCAGCAATGGCAGCTACCGCACCGTTCGTACATGGTACGTGCTGCGTCTGGCTGCGTTCAACAGTTCGTTGTGAACCAGCGACAAGGGTTGCGAGGGGCGCACTAACGGGAGGAGCGCAAGCAGCAAAAGGAGCCACGCCAGCTGCCTGTGTAGCATCAGCTCGAACAGCAATAAGAACAGCAGATATTCGTCTGAACCGGACTTCCCGTGTATTGGGACTTCTGCAGGACCGTCCCCTTGGGACGGCCATGCAGTCACGGTGCCACCGGCGCTCCCTCGCACCAACAACACCTGAAGTGACAGTGCTGCAGGCTAATATGCAGCAAAGGGCGGCATTCTCTCCCATGCGAACACAATTCGCAGAACCCAGCAGCAGCAGCATTGATATCAAGAGCAACAGCAATGACTGCTCCAGCAGCACCAAAAATAGCAGTGTCACCACCAGCAGCGAGAGCCCAATATCTAAGGTGCAGCGACAGCAGCAACGGCATGTGGTCCATTGGAACGTATCCAAAATGTGTCCCGTATGCAATGTGAGTCCTGCGTTTGTCGCTGTTGATTCTGCAGTCTTGTAGTACTGTTCTTGTGAGAGCTGCCTTTGTTGCTCCATACTGCCTTGTCCAGTATGAAGGACGCCGTTGCTGCCAGGGCTTCTGCCGCCAGTCGGCGTTGCTGTTTCTGACTGGGGTGCAAGCGGTGCCAGCAACAGGAGAGCCTGTGGAAGCGGCTGCACCGACAACGCCGCTTTAGCAACAGCTGTGTCGCCGGGAACTGGCACAGTTACTGCCAGTCGCAGCCCACTATGAGCGTACAGGTGCGGCAGCTGTGTGCTGTGCCATCTGTGCGTAGAAGTCTGTGTCTCGAGGCCAAGTGGAGTATTTGCCTTCTGCGTGCGCCGCTGCGTGGCGATTTCTCATGGGCTACTCCGTTAGCAGCAGGAAATGCGGGCTCATTGGGTAAGCTGCTGCTGCAGTTCCTGCACCTGCCGCTGCGCTTAAGGCTGGATGTAGCTGCCCTTGAGAGCTTGCTTGATGGGCCGTTTGCTGTTGTCATTGTAGGCATATGCATGTGCTGCGCTACGCGGACCTTCGACAGCAGCAGCAGCTGCAGCTCGAGATCAATGAACGCCTTCAGCAACAACGTAAAACGGCAGAAGCGGAAGAGCCACCAGCTGTTAAGAAGCCGTGACACGTAAGCACTCATGCCGCTGTTGACCCGGGTGTTCTATATCCGTAGCCAAGAAGGGCAAGCAGTAGCAGCAGCAGAAGCGCTACCACCAGCCGTGCAGGAGCAGCCACTTGCACAGAACCCAGAGTTACAGGCGCCGGTTACAAAAACAAGGCTTCAACATGGAACGAAGCAACATCTGCTACACCACTCGTTCTACTTCAGCAGCCCCGGCATTTTGCGTACTGCTACCGCGCCGGTGCGCCATAACCAGTGTACTTAGAGTAACTGTGCACTGCCACAGTACAACGGGACGACAGCTGTCTGGTTTTGCGTGGGATGCACTTCTATTGATCGCCCGTTCAAGCCCCTGCAGCGGGAGCACTTGAAGCAGCGGCAGCTGCTGCAGCACGACCTGCTGCAGCACGAGCTGCGGCAGCACGAGCTCCAGCGGCACGAATCAGGACTTGACGAAAGTCATGGCGTAAAGAAGGCGCATTGTGGGCTCCTGGATGAATCTTTTGTTGAAAGGATTATATATGAATCCCACCTCATGCAGCGGCCGAAGCCCCGCGGCTCTACATAGAGATCGTATCTCTTCGGGGGTGCTGAAATTTTTCCAGTCATGCGTACCCTGCAGACACGTTTCGTTGCACCGTAAATACACCTCGTGCATTCAGTCGTTTAGATGCTTCCCAGCTTTTAGATAGGGGTAAACTGACAAACACGGCGAAAAACGCATCGACGAGATCTAGACTCCCGCAAGCATACGTTTCTGAGGTATACTTAAACGTTATGGTACACAACACTACATTTGATGTGACGTCATGGGTTCATTGTGTTCAATAAGCATTAGATTGCGGACCCTGCAAAGCTAAATGTGCAGCCATACGTAGGTACACACGAACGGAGACTGGTGCTGTGAAGACGAGGGAACAGAATCAAGCTGCTCGCTTGCTCAGCTGGTTAACTGTTAAATAATTTTCCACCAGCAGGACCTCCATGAGTGCTGCAACACTAGTTGGCGAGATAGGAGCCCAAGGATTCTGTCTCGTGTAGCAAATAGCAGCAAGCAGGGGATGAGTTATTTGTGGATATGCCTAGTTTGCCCTTTAGTTGGCCTTTAGCTAGCTAGATGTCCACCTATCCGTGTAGCTTGCTAGACCCTTACCTTTGGGATGATGCTCAGGAGATGTTCGGCCACGAGAATTGAGGCGACGTAATTTTCCGGGGTTCGGTTAAGTGACGTTAGCATGAGGAGTCCACCCTGTTGCAGCCGCGCTGCCGCCGCGGCAATTGCGGCTGCCTTGCGTTCCTTCCCCCATATATGCTCGATTACCTCCGACATCACTGCTGCATGAAAGTGACCACACTCCGACCTGCATGGGCACCACAACCCGTTGCTGTTGCCAATGTTGCTTTAGTGGCTATCCCTGCCCAAAAATAAGCAGCGAACAACCACACCGCAGCAGCACATAATACTACAATAGGAATTGCCGCATCTTGAGTACCTTACCGTTTCGGCAGAGTGCAAGCGTCTGCTACGACGTAGGACAGACGACTGCCCAAGTCAGGAAGGCCCTGTGAGGCTGAAGCAACAGCAACAGCAACGTCATCAGCAAGCGTCCAAGAAAAAAAAAGTGGGGCTGCGGCATTGCCCAAATCGCCAAGGCCAGTGGAAGGAGACAAAGTAAGAGCAGCAAAACAGCACTATGTATGTATCTGACCGCGCTGCTTCTGTCTGCGTCCCGCTGCTGCAAGGAGCTGCTCGTTAGAATCAAACCCGGTGACTGAAGCTCCTGCAGCAGCAAGGCCTTCGCTAAGAAGGCCTCCGCCGCAGCCTATGTCAGCGATGCGCACTCCGCATAGAGGCAGCTCGGCCACTTGCGCCTGCTGCTGTTGTTGCAGCTGTGGGAGCGACCGAAGGATCTGCTGGTAGATAGGTAGCGTCTGCAATTGCTGCACTAGCAAGGATACCCGCACTGGGGTGTACGCATGCAAAGCCCCAGCAGGACCTTCGGGGTCCCACCAATCATCGGCTTGTGCAGAAAATAGCTTTTCCTCGTTGTGCATTTGCTGACGATATTGCTCACTGCTGGGGCTGCCGCTCCCAGCAGTGGAGCTTGTGTGCCTGCTGAAATTTTTGTCGCAAGGAGAGCTTCTGCACTGTCTTTCATCGTTGCTATGGCGGCGGCCCCCAAGCACGCAGTTGCTCGTACCTGGAAAGCTCGGTAGTTTCGAGGACTTACTGTTGCTGCTCCCATTGCTCCAACGATTGCGGCCGTGCTTCTTGGCGCTGTTGAAGGATCTAGTGCAGCTGTAAGAATGTGGTGAAGAACTAGTGGCGCAGGCAGGAATAGCAGGAGCCGCATTTCTGGCTGCTTTCGATGCGGCAACCCCACTGCCGACGGAACTTCTAACTAAGAGAGTTAGAGAGAACATCTCAAGGATATTCTGGGCCTTTCTGGATAGTAACCGAAAATCTATGGTTCCAAAGCCCGAGATTTACACATGCAGCTAGGCTTGAGTGCTGAAGTTTAACCTATTTAGCTGTACGCTTAATACGACAAAAGTACAGGGCGGGGCTGCATGTGGTACAGCTGCATTTGCTTTAAAAGGTGCAGATTGTGAAAAAATCTTCAGAAATTTTGAATCCCTAAAATTGTACTGGGTTGAGTTAGAAGCCTTGACTCCATTGAGAATCACCGCATAAGAAGCGCCAGAAGCTTTCCAGATCCACTTCAGTGAACGCGGCAGGACGTCGCGAAATGCAGCAGAAGCCGCATAGGTTGCGGTACAAAATAACGAACATACTGGCTTATATTTGTAATGGAGCATTCTCACGATCGTAGGGGCTGTAGCAACGACAGCACGGGCTCGACTGCTGGAAACAGCAGCACGAGCAATCGCAGCAATCGCAGCAGCGATCGTTGTCGGACCTCGAGCGATCCGACCTGCAGGAACACCTTGGCGAAAGACATTGCTGACAAAAATATTAGTCGAGATAGTACTATTAGTGGGACCACGAACACTGTCAGCAGTGATTCCATTGGGTGGGCTGGCAGCATCACCGGCAATTACTACGTGCCTCCTCCGTGGGGCCTCACGAAAGCTGGGTATGACGCTTTGGGTACTTCAGCAAATATAGGCACACTGGAAGGTCCTGCAGCGAAAGCAGGAGGGACCGCAGCAGCAGCTGCTCTGCCGCATGCAGTGTTGCAAGTAATCCGTCAAGGAATCACTATCGAGTCTTTTCGTCTTGAGCAGAAGCCGTATTGGGTTATTGGCAGTAATGAGCAAGCAGACATTTACTATCCGCACCCGTGTGTCTCCAGACGCCACCTAGGTAAGCCACACGCCCTTAAATCGTAGCACATGCCTAGAAATTTATGTTCTGCACGTGGGAACAGCACTGCATCAACAGTAGCAAAAGCAGCAGCATCAATGTGACACTGCGTAATTGTTGTTGCAGTTCTTCAGTACAGTCAAAGCGCTCCACACAGCCTTTACGCTGTGGACTTGGGCTCCTCTTTTGGCACTTGTTGCAACGGCAATGCCCTTCCCGCCAGACAGCCCCTCTTGCTGCTCGGGCCTGGTGTCCCCGATGCTGCTGCCTCTTTCGTCCCCTATACGCAGACCGATTCGGACAGTGTTCGCAGCAGCGACAACGCCAGCAGCAATACCAGCAAAGCGTTGCTGTCTGGAGATGAAGACGACGGGGATGAAAGCTGCGTGTTTGTCTTGGGCACGCCAGGAACAACCAACAGGTTCATTGCTGTTGCTCGCGCTACAGTACTTGCCTTTGCTTGCGTGCTTCAGTCTCCGCAGCTGCTGCCGATGCTGTACTGGTTGCACCTGTCCTGAGTTGTGTTCACTGTTTTCACTTTTGCAGATGAATTTGCCACTTGTGCTTCCCTGTATTGTTATTCCGGCTGTACTAGCCTCTTAAGTGATGCTGCTGTCACTGAATACCTTTACTTAATGTGAGTTACTTTTGCTCCTGTTGGGTGTTCTTGCGCTCTGCAGGCTGTTCGTAATCGGAACTGGCAAAGCTGCTGAGACGGCACTCACACTGACAGCGCAACCAGCAGCAAGAGCAACGAAACCAGTAGTGGCAGCGACGACAGCTAGAACCAAGGCAGCAGCAGGAGTCGCCCCTGTCAATGCAAAGACAGCCAAACGAGAGTTGAAGGAGCAGCAGGAAGAAGCGCGATTTCTGCAGTTGGTGCAGCAGCAGCAGCAGCTTGAGGAGAAAGCAGCGACCGCCGCTGCTGCAGGTGATGAGGCAGGTGCAGCGGCAGCAGAGGCGGCAGCAGAAGCGGCAGCAGCGGCTGCTGACGCACTGCAGTGGCAGCTTGACAGCAGGAAACGGCGAAAAGCTGAGGCATTCTTCGCGGCTGCCTGCAGCTTCGATGAGGATGACTCCTTCTTTGACAGGACGGCAACAGCAGCAGCAAATACTAGTAAGGGGACGCAACAGCAAAGTAAGCCTCTGGATGAGCTGTCTATCAAGGCAGCTTTGAAGTCCTTGAGGCAGGAGATAATGGAGCTTGAACTGCAGAAAACAAAGGGCGCTGCTGCTGCGGCGATAGCACAGGGACCAGCTGCTGCCGCAGTTTTAGCAACGAAAACAGCAAGCGCGACTGCAGTAGCACAGAGAATTGCAGTCTCGACAACAGCAACCGCAGCGGCAGATATAACGACGCAACCTGCAGCTGCTGAAGAAGAAGAAGATTGTTTAGACGCCTTCATGCGGCAGACACACGATGCACTGAATGCCGAAGAGCAGCAGAAGTTGCAGCAACAGATCGACGCAAAGCGTAAGCAGCTTGCCGAGTACAGAAAGCTGCTAAGGGTTACGAAAACCTAAAAGTAATGTAGGCTTCACTGCCGTGATCTTGGTAGTACTCCTGAGGTAGCAGCCACCTTTGCTGTTGGGGTCACCTCCACGTTGGCTACTGCTGTAGACTGAAGCAGCAGGTTCTCCTTCGAGGAGTTAGCGAGTACTGTGCTTGTCACAGCCCGTGTTTGAAGTACACTTGTTTGCCATGTTCCTAGTGCTGCCTCGGCTGCTGCGGTAGGCGGCATTTGGTTGCCTTTTTCCTCTCGTTGTGGGCATACTTGGCATACTTGCTTTTGGTCCTCACACAATCGCTATCGCCTCAGGTGTGCAGTGGCTGCGGTTGTTTCTGCTGTAGCCCTCGGTGAAACTGTTGCTGGCATAGTTCTCGCTCAAGCCATTGTTTATATTGTTTGCACAGCACCTGTTGTACTCATTGTTGGAGCTGCTGGTGCCTTTGTGCTATTCCTCGGCTGGCCTGTGGCCGCTGACGTAGGCATGAACTGATCCCTTCAAAAGTGAAGAGTGCGGCATTTTTGTAAGCTGAAGAAACTGCGAACGACAGTCCTTGAAGTGTCTGTGGTCTACAAGTTGGAGAACTTTGTAGGTCGGAGTGCAGATTCATCTGCTGTTTAATGTGTTTGATGTAGCTAGTGTCGAGAGGGACCTTGTAAGGTTTAGCTGCATTCTGACAAATGTGGGCCGATGGAGACCTCTCGCAACGGTTTTCTGCGCTTTGACACTTCTGAAGTTTACAGTACATCGAGCGGGACGTAGGCTGATGCCAGCTCTACATTGTCACTGCACCCCGTCTGAAGTGGTAGCTTAACCACGGCCTTGTTGCTCCTGAGTAGGCCAATATTAACATTATGATTATTTGCGCTGGCATGCATTGCTACAGCTGAACTTCCGTGCCCTGTCGCGGCAGTCGATTGAGATCTTGACACTGTGGTTCTCCTGCTACTGGTGATCCACCACGTCGATCGGTAGCCTGTTGAGGCAGTCTGCCCCTCTTCGTTCGCTTTATCTTTCCTTCTTCAGCTTCAATCAATGCAAAAGCAAAAAGGGCGAGGAGTTGCTTGCCGGTCATTTACTCATGGCGGCTTCTGCTGCGCGACACGTGACCGTTGCGGCTGGAAGGCAGCTCCAGCTGCGCGCACGTGATGACAGTATTCTCCTCCGCGTTCCCCCACATCTGTGTTGAATTAAAATAAGCGTTTTCGTTTCTTTGTGTATTCTTAAGTTGTGCACTTATTTCAACTGCGTTTCCCCCCAAGGTCTACTCTTGTCGCGGACATCGTCGTCTAAGGCCTGGGCTAAAATGATCCCCGAGCACTGAAGGCGCCAGAGAAATGCCGGCAGAGACTGACAGCTATTCTCTTTCTGGAAGTCTTTAGGGTCCATCTTGTGCCGCGCATTTACAGATATGAGGCCCGCCTGCCTATTTGTGCTTTGCGTGCGGACGGCTGCAGCAGCGGCAGTAGCAGGCGTGCCAGCAGCAATAGCTTCTCCACAACCATCAACAGAAGCAGCAGAGACCACAGCAGCAGAAGCTTCAGCAGTAACTCTTACACTTGCAACGACTACGGCTGAGGCAGCGACTGACCCGTCAGCTGGGCGCCTCAGCGGCGATGCTGAAACTTCTCCAGCCAATGCAATCCCAACTGCATCTACAGGCCCTGAGAACTTCAACTTGAAGCAGCAACGTCAGATTCCAGAGTCAGCGCTAGAAGCGCCGATCTCTGCCAAGTCCCGCGAAACTCGACTGCCCTCTCGCCCGCGGACTATTTGGAGGAATGTTGTCAAGGCAATCACAGCGGCTGCGGCTGTTCTGTTAGTGCTGATGTATCTGCGGAAACAGAATTCGCAAGAAAGGCGCTCGAAGGAAAAGGAATCAGAGCAATATTCGCAACCCAAGCGGAAATCTGAGCAAGAGCAAGAGATGCTGCGGGGCGAACAGCAGGTGTTTCTGCAACAGCAGCTGCAAGGACGCTTGCAGGAGACCCAAGGACAACAGAGTGCACAAGAGGATCAGCATGTGAAACACCTGCAGCTAAAAGGACATGAGCATTTTCAGCAGCAGGCGCACCCTCAGCTGCTACAGCCGCAACAGCTGGGAAGTAAGCAGCGTCAAGACGCCTGGTTTGAAGCACACCCGTTGCAGCCGCAGCAAGCGCTACAGCAGCAGAGATGGCAGCCGGAACTGCCCCAGCTACAACCTCAGCCCCTGGCACCGCAAGAACTTCCCAATATGCAAGCGCAAGTTCCGCAGTTTCAACAGCTCCAAGAGGACCAGCGGCAACTTCAGAAGCCCGGACAACAGCTACAGTTGCAGCAGCTGCAGCTACAACAATCGCAGGAGCAGCAGGAGCATTTGCAGGAGCAACTGCAACAACGCGACAAGCGAGAACACGCACAACAATTGCATCCCTGCTTTTCTAGGGGACAGGTACGCTAGGGTCAGCAGATGCAAGGATATCTGCTGGGTGTTAGTGCATATTCTCTTACTCATAGTCCAAGGAAGAGGCCCAGGGTGGCTAACAGTACCTTCAGATCTGCCATACCGTCTTTTTTCTAACTTGCCTTATCGCATGCATTTGTGACACCCAAGGGGATTGCGGCGGCACTTTTGCGAGCCTCACCTGCTACGTGGCCGTTTCCGGTGTCAAGCATCTCACAATCGCCGATGTTTACGTGTATCTACATTACTCGCTGTATGCTGGCTGGCAAAGCCAAGTTGCTCCTTTTTTTTTGCACGTGAGCCGCTGTTTCTGGTCTTTCTATGGCACTGCTGCAATGGTTCTACGTAACGCATGGCGTAAATAATTACCCGCGATTGCCATTCTGGATGCAGACAGTGAGCTGGTGGGATTTGGCGACAGCAGGTGCACCAACAGTGTCAGTATATGTTCAGAATATTGTACATCTACCTCTATGCACAAAGTGGGTGCAGCTGGCTGTACAAAGCCAAGGGCGGTATAAGGTCTATTTGCTGAGACCTGCCGCTGTTACTTTCGCGCCGAAATTTATGCACTTTTTTCATATTAAATGCTGGAGGCTCAAAGCGTCTCGGCAGCAGCAGTTCAAAGCACACTGCACTGCCTGGAGAAGGGCCTTACAGCATACTTCACTGGCCCGAGCTTGGTTGGGCTACTGCCCACCAGACATGGGTTGAGTTCACTTGAGTACGATGCTTGGCGCCCTTTTAACGAAACCGATTGCGCACCGTCGTCACAGGCATAGCAGTATGACGGTTTGTGAGAGGGCCTTCAAGGGTATCATTTTGCTGTATCTGAAGGCTCGCAGTGCGCGTAACTGAGAATGCTAAGCATACAAGATGCTACGAGGGACCTATTAGTGCTCGAAGGCCAACCTCCGGACACGGTGCACAGCGCTTCGAAACTGCTGAAAGGGTGTGACCAGCAGGACAAAGCTGCTAGCTGAAACAGAGCAAACGAAATCACAGGCCGGATAGGTCAAAGTGCAGATTTTTTAGCACAGATGCCGCTGTGCAAGCCGACAGCTATGGGGTGGTTTTGACGCACGGCTTCATAAGCATGGAAGCGCTGCATTGTGTTTAATCTGAGTCTATCATCCTGCTTGACCATCTGCACCATTTCTGATCAGATGCAGAAGGGAGGTCGCACAAAGTCGGCCCTCCAGGCATACTCTTCCCCCTCTCTGTTCAGCACACGTATCCTGGAAGTGCCACTGACGGACGTCCTCATTCTTTCAGTGGCTAGGCAACCAGCGGACCTTACGCAGCTCTCCTGCTCAAGTGGAAGTTAGACTCCAGATATTGGGTGAAGGTGGGTGAAGCACCCACCTCCACCCAATGTCTGGATTCTCCTTTGTGCTGCTGCAAAAGAAGATCTGGAGACGCTACTTTGTATGCCATGAGCAAATGCTGTCTTTGTGTCGCCTTGAGAACCAGTTGTATTCTATCAAGTGGTTATGAAGACCAAAAACCAACCCATAGGCAAGCCATTGGATGCGTGATGCTTGCCAAGTAATCTTTGAGTTCTTTGCATCTAGACACTACCACGTTGTCAAATACTGGAGGCGTTTGCCGCTTCCGAAAGTCCGCATCTCCTGATTCATGGACTCGTCATGTTGACCATTCAGCAGTTGCTTGGAGACACTGGCGCTTTAAGTGGATGTGAAGGCGCCTGTTAAGAGCTAATGTGGTCAAGCGCTGCGGTGTAATTTTGCAAGGACAGGCTTGTTTTACGGTTGACGCAACAGCAAGCGCCGGGCTCTGATCGCTGCCACCGACGCTCCAGTTAGAGGATGTGAGTTTCCCTGTGGGCAGTTTGCAGCCTGTTGTCTGATATGTAATCGTATTTTATTTGGCCTGTACCACTACACCGCAAGTCTCAAACGCGAATGTAATGCGCACGAACTTGCCTTCAGCTGACAAAGCCTCCCGCAATGGCCAACACTATAACGACAGGGACATCAGGTAGATCGTGTCCGGACCGTCTACTGTTTAATACCTGCGCAGAGTGCTACAGCGTGCGTTTGGCGAAAGGGCGTTTTGCTGCTCATTTCAACTGGCACCACCTCATGCAATCGAAAAAAGAGTTCAGCTCCAGTTTGATCCCCTCTGTGACACTAGTTGCGAGCCTACGGATCTGTCCTCACATTTTGCTTTTGTACCTCCTTAGAAGCCTGTTGACTGAGCATGGCCCAAATTTAGCTTGCGTTTCTCGCGCAGTGTTTCTTTTTCAAAGACAGCCGTTAACACACAACTGTGTGCGTGCGTGCATTTGTTGCATTATGGGACGCGGTACGAAGAGCTTAGGGCGGGTTTGGGTGTTTCTAGGCAGCGTCAGTTTGATTGCAACAAAACAAGAACTCAGTTGACCAGGTTTTCCTGCCTGCTTGTTCGTACGGCTTGCCAATGGACTGCAAATTTCATAGTCAAGTATCTTGATTTTTGTCGATGCTCTGTGTACCATTGTAGGCGCGGATCCGCTATAACGTTCATGGGATATTAAGTTTTCACCAGAATATACAGAGCCCGCAGGGCCTTTGGACACTTTGAAGCGTTTCTAGAAAGGCAAAATACTAAAGGGGCTGGCATTGCTTGCTCATTTGTGAACTTGGCGGCCCCTGCATGAATTTCAGCTAGTGCGTGTTTTGATCAGTTCTGGTTGCGCACGCACCGTGGACTTCAACATATTTATATACCCGCCGCGCACAACATGCCCTGTTGAGAAATATTGAAATACTGTTGCCTTCATTGGTTCAACTAGACGAGTAGTGCTATTCAAGTGTTACATAATGGCGCCCGTTAGTTCGCTTTGTATCTTGAAACTGCTGGCGTTGTACAGACTCTCGGCTTCAACGGGCTTTTAGATGAACTAAATGTGCGGATCTTCCTCTTTCTGTATATCTGACTAATCGTTGTGCTGACGCATCACTTACCACTTTAGGAATTATACTATCTTCACTAGCTTTATGCGTCTGAAGTTACCAAACGACGAAAACTGATTACCGAGCGTAGAAGTGCTTTACAAAACTCTTTGGGCTTTTAAACATTTCAGTGCAATGCGGACCAGCACTGCTGACGGACGAACAGGTAGTGCGTGCTTTTCCCACCATGAGCTGAGTGTGCTCTAGTGCACCATTTTTAAACCGAATTGTTTCTAAAATATGCAGTGAAGGCGCCATAGTTCCGGCCGCGCTAATCTCGTGCTGCGGTTCAAATGCCCAAGGCCAAAACTTTCAAGCTCCGAAGAACAGCATTTCAGCATACTCGGACAAAGCGAAGACGTCAAGCCGAAGTCTCCCTTAAAGAAGGTGCGCACTTGACTTTTTGAAAAAGTCATTTGTTCGACTTGCGAGCCTTTCAAGTTTGCAATCTGCACATATTCGCAGCACGCTAGGATTCCCTAAGCTTACGCCTGTGCGACAGCGGTTTCCTGTTGCTCTGGCCGTGTCATCGCGTTAGGAAATGCAGGATGTCCGTTCAAGGAGCAAACAGAAGTCAAACGGCAAACTTTCGTAGCTGTACTTGCGTGCAGAGAGCAAGCGCAGCCATCCGCCTGGCCGGCCGCGGTCTCTTGCTGTTCTTCCAGAATTACTCAGAGTGCCCTAAGCATGCTGCCTTGTGCTGCATCAGTTTGGTTGTTCACGAGCGATCAGGCAATAGCAAGGATATGGTGGAGGGGAACTTCGCTTTTTACAAGCTTTGGGCTGCTGCTAATGCTCATTGCATTGACCTCGTAGACAATTAATACGCAGAAAGTTCGCTCCTTTTAAGCAGATTATTTTATTGAGCTATTAGCTCAAGACTAATGTAGAACCGAAACGCGGGCTTCAACGAGCGGCACCCCCGGAGCGCTGCGAATAGGCTTTTTACGTTCTTGTTCGCCGGATAATGATGCGAATGCTGCAAGAACATACGGAGTGCAAAGATCCTCGGATAGTCGAATACGCCGAACGCTGTTCAGCTCTTTGGGTGTAGGCGGTAAGCAAGATAGGTTGTTTATTTTGCAATTTTCCGGCAGATGTGGCTGTCGAAGCAATGTTGCGATTGGTCAGGCAGCAAGACGGTATCCGCGAATTCATCTCTGTAGAGATTGCCGTTGTACGCTCAGCAGAGTGCGCACTTCTACACAGCGAATTATCTCAGTTTTTGTGCCGTGACATCTAAACAACTGTAAATGTCGGAATGTGGGTGCAGAGCGTGAGCCAGCACTGGGTGCAGCTATCACTAAGGCGTTCTAGCTGGATGGGAGAGCCAACCTTTTTCAGACCCTCTTTGTTCTCCTGATGAAGCAGCTTCGCATTTAGTTGCCGTATAATGAATTAGCGTTATTCGTTGCAGGTTTGTCTGACTGCGGCATCACGTTACACGGAGAACCAGTGTGCTACAGTGATAGCCGTGTTCTACTTTATCTTGGATTTACGGCCTCCCGCGCATATATTTAAGTGCTACAGAGAGTCTCAAGGATTTGTGGTGATGCCTACGGGGGCCAGTTCACTACGAAATATGCAGTAAGCAATTTGCGAAGCCACTGAGAAACGCTCCTGTTTGTTCAAGCGTGTATGTAGCAGTTTTGGCCAGCACCGCTCTATGTTATGCTGCTTGTAGCTACTATTATAGAGGACTGGCTAAACAAAGAATGCGACCTATTGGAGATTTTTGTACTCGGTTTTCAGGTTATACGTTTCTCCGCTCATCACTGCTTTGCACTGCGTTGACGTTGTGTTGAAGTCGTCAGGCAGGAGCCAGTTCTTTCAAGATGTGCGAAAAACGAAGGCTGTGCGTTATGGACGGTTTTGCACCCTTTTTTGAATTGTAATTACTGGAACTCAGATAATTACTGCACGATCATGACAAAGACACATCTAGTCGGCAAAGACAGAGAGGATAATTTGTCGACACAGCTCTAGAAACATAGTGATATTTCGGAGCCTGCATTTCTGCGCAGGATCCACAATTCAGTTCCAGAAAAGAGTGAACAGGCACACTCACAGCGGGCAGCTTTGTTTCTTCTATGTCACGTAGACGGTAGGTCGGCTTGCGATGCAGTTCAAAGGATGAGCTGATTATTGTCTCGCCGACACCCCGCGACTCCCCTGCCCACGAGCATACTGTTTCACAGCGTCTTCGTCGTAATTTCGTGTCTACTTGGTTGCATGTGGGGCGTCACCTGCAGGATTCAGGCATGCCAGTGGCATGAGATGACATGCCAGTGGCATGAGATGACTACTGCGCGGCGTAGAGCGCATCTAGGGTGTAGGGTTAGTGCATATCGCAAGTACATTTTTTGTCGGTTTGTCTTCACCAAGGTAAATTCGAAACTTGTCATGAGGGAAACTTCGATCGATAACTTGCTCTCAGCGCGTGCGTTCGAGAGCCCAGCTCACTCACACACCACAGCTACGAACTGTGTGTGGGTTCGGTGGACGTTCCAAACCTTTAAAGGCCAAATTCACGACTTGAGTCTGGCTACTAACACAGTTCACTATTTTTGTATGCTTTTGCCATATAGTGGCAACGGGAATGCTACTCCTGCATCGTGGAGCTGACGTAACTCGGCACAAGGCGAGCAAGAGGAGGAGGCCGCTCTCGTGCCTCCACATGAGTTGCATGAAACACTAACGCACTAATAGAACACCAAAACAGCATACACACACACTCGGTAGTAACACCATGGGCTTATACAGACGCGTGACGACGGTTGGCCCGACATCCGGGCGTGCCGTAGGGGTTGGAGCTCCTTTGCATCCCCCTTTTAAACCTTTTTGCTCGAGTCGGCGAAGTCCAACTCCGAAACCCAGCAAGCGAAAATTTATACGCAGGTCGTGCGTTGCCTAGCGCGTGCTCGAAACCCTATTCAAAACCGTAAACCGTAGTTAGTGCTTCAGCAATCAAAGCAGTATCTACGTAGCTTGGCTTATTTAACAATACCCATGCATCCAAGAGAAGCGTTGATATCGCTGTCAGTCTTTGTGTATACGGCGTTTAATTTTGCCGTAGTCCAGCATGTTGTAGTTTGATGACATGATGCATGCAGCGCTTTATCGGGGTTTGGCATCCAGTAATTGCCATTGTTACGCATCTCCCAGCGAGTCCGTTTGCTGCAGCTTCTTTCAAACGCCACCGTATTAATAAAATAGCTAGGGTTTCCGAGGCACGTCTAATGGACGAAAGATATTGCTGAAGCACACGAGATGAAGCTCCACCTGCTTCTCCAAGTGTGGTGGTATCGCATTCTGGTTTTATTGATGCCTAGTGGCGCTGCTTTGCATCATGAGCGACTCAGATAGTCCGTCTTGCAAATTAGGTCACTGCACGCATGCTTTGCTGAGCCTCATTGAGTCGCGCATGACGTTAAGGTTCACCTTAACGCCAAGTGACGGCCGAATCCAAATAATTAGTGGGGTGAGCAGCTAAATGGCACGATACTATTTTAGTGCCTCTACTCCGCCCAGTCAGGCATTTTTAAGATGCATGTGCGCACAGAGAAACGGCGAAGAATGTAGGTGGCAGTTTTCCCACTGCGCGACACTCAGATTCCCGCGCTACTATTTTTTTGTCGGATGATGTAGAAACTGCGTTACTGAAGAAACGACAGAATGCTTGGTTTCACCTAAAGCACTTAGAAACTGCGGCCATCCCCGGGCCTCACCTCCCACATCTATCTGCTGGTGTCGTCTCGGACTGCTCTATCTGCTTCTTGAAAAGATTAAGGCTACGGTAGCTCGAGCAGCTAAAGATTTCGTCAAGATGCCGTCCTCCACTGCAAGCACCGAACTTACAAAGACACACGTCGCTGAAGGTTGTGAGTTGCCCAAATTGTGCTGTGCCCAGCCTCAACGCGAAGGAAAAAATCTTCGCCTCAGCGACAGGACACTGAAAGCTGCGTGCGCTGGATTCATGGAATTTTATGGAGTGTCTGACTTGTTTGCGTCTGTCCAAGTGGCATATGCTCAGCCGTTGAGTGTGTTATTCAAAACCTAACCGTTCCATGCTTTCAGCTCGTATAATAATGAGCCAGGACGCCGTCGAGTTTGCCGCCTTGTGCCAGCGCAACGACCAATTTAAATCTATAGACAGTATGCTTTTTATGTCAGGGGTTGATTTACGTACTTTATGAAGGGACTCGTAATCGGTTTGGCAGTGAGGAGTGCCTGTACTTTGCCGTTTGACTGAAAAGTCCACTAGTTTTTTTCACATTAGCGGCGTACGTGATAGTGCAGGTTGCACGGAAATTACAGGTGTACAATATTTCAACGGCTGTCTATAAAATCCCTTTCCTGCCTACAGGAAGTACGCCGCTGTCAACTTGGGGCGCCCCAAAGCACTCTAGTTTGCGAATAGCTCTCCGATTCAAGCATCTTAGTATTCCAGGTGCATATGTAAGTTTCGTTTTGCGATGCTAGGCTTTTTCTTCGAAGTACAGGACTTTTCCTAAAGTTGACATTACACAGTTACAGCAACTATCGACCTGTCATGCTCTCCATCAACATTCTATAGTCAGTGAGATCACATGATTTTTTCAGCAAACCGGGGCAAAACGTTTGCCCTGGGACGCCTAAATGTGTACTTTGTGGGCATGCGGCTTGAAGCCAGGTAGCTTATATTGGATTTTGATTATGCTGTAAGGACATGCATTATTTAGTTATGCCATGCACTGCTTCTGTAACACAGCAATCATAGCAGGCCATGTTGGCCAAAAATTGTTTCCAAGCCAGGCCAATAAAACTGATCATCATTTTGCGCGTGCAGCTTGACTTACACGTCGTGACAAGCTCAGTAGCTGCGCGACCTTTGACTTTGCTACGACAAAGAAGGACTCAGGCCTTCCTTTCCACGACTGATTATATCGGGTTGCGCAGTATAGACTCTTATGCTTTCTGGACTGCAGTGCTGGTGTTTTAAGACAAAGATAGGCCTGTACTGCACAGTTTGAAGAAAGGACAAGGGACCAGTGCGAAAGGCCTAGAGACATCGGTTTATATCGCAGATGTTGCAAGTTCGTCTTTTGGTAAACTGCAGCCTACAAGTGGCAAACACCTTTTCAGAAAGTAAGCCGCGGCATTGAGAGTCACTAAATGCTACCTCAGTGTTACGCCCTTCGTTAAACTCCAGCGTTAAATCGGCGCCGTCGTTGCACATCGTTCATAGAAGAAAAACGCTCAGCTACCTTGGAAGCATGGTATCATGGGAAGGAAGTAAGCTCTTACCATATTTAGTGTGAAACCCGAGGTCTCTCATGCCAGCTGCTTGGCAGTGGATAAGCGCTGATTGGGGATCTTGGCAGCATCCGTGGAAGTTTTTGTATGCACTTAGAATGAGCCCTTCTCGAGAGATTGGCAGCCTAGGAGCAACGTAGCGTTTGGTCTGTCTCACGTCACATCGCATGTTCCAATGCGGGTCGTATGCTGTTTTTAATGGGTGCGATTTTTTTCCATGCGAATTATTACCGTTTTGAAGCCATGCCACGGTGATATAATGAGAAAAGCGAATTCGGGAAATGGAGCTGCAGAACCTGCAATGAAAGTGGCCACTTTTTTGCTCAGCACACACGAGCCTTTGCCACAATATGACACTGGGAGGACGCCTTGGCTCCGCGCATATACTGTTGTTTTTTTGAGTTTTCCGACGAGAATTGTCACTCTAGAGCTTTACTTGGAGTGCAGTGGCTCAGCCTCTGCCGTAGCCTTGCTCTAGAGCTTTACTTGGAGTGCAGTGGCTCAGCCTCTGCCGTAGCACCCGTGCGTCTGTCTTTGTGTTTATAGCTGCCGATAGTGGGTGATGCAGGCGAGCATAGGATGCCCAAATTTCGATAATTAACAGGCGCGGTCATCCTGCAAAGCGTTTGATCTACTTACACACCACTGTTCAGAATCTCTACTTTAGGGCGAAATTCATAGCACAGCCGTCGCAGTACGCAGAAGCTCAATATGGCATAGGACGTGGTGTGCTTCAAAATGCCATTCGCTTTGCCAAAAGACTCCTAAATGACCGACGTGATGCGACTACTAAGTTCACACTGCGCAGTATGTGCTTGTCTCACTGGTCTATGGATGTCCCTTACTTAGTGTCGATGCTGAAAAAGCAGCGGAAACTAGCCTAGACATTGTTCTTTCAGATTGTGCGTATTGACCTCAACGTGAGCATTGATTTTCGTTTTGCAGGACAAAAGATAGCAACAGGGTTTTCTGCAGTCAGGCGCCGGCATACAGAGTAAGCAGGAGTCAGCCTGAGCATATTCTACGCTGTAACCTACTCAGACTGATGTAGAAGCAGTCAGTGATGTATCTGCACCTTTTAAGGACGTAAGCTGGTTTTACAGATAAGCTTCAAGCTTTCTCCTCTGAACAGGTATAACGCACACCATAAATGACGGGCTGCTTTGTTGATGGCTCCAACACGGGTACACATACCGCCTGCATCTCGCGTGCGGACAGGCTGTACGCTACGAGAGTCCTTTGTTGCTCGTGAATCGATATGAACTCGGAGACTGCCCGTGAAAGTCGGGAAAACGTGTGCGTCGCACTGTATTGTCCCTACCTTAGCATGACACCTTTCTCCGCAACCAAGGACACGAGATTAAAGCGCTTCACATGCTATCTAGGCTCAGCAGCCTTTTCACTTGTGCAGGATTTTGCAAGATTTCTTTTTCTTTGTGCTAGTTAATAGAGGCACCTATGTGCAATACATTTGTACAGCGCAAAAGCATAGTTCATTAAGAAAAAAGCGCCCAAACTCAAAGACATGCTGCGGTGCTCGCTTTCGTCACTTAGGTTTGCGTGTTCAGTTTTGGGCGTTTGTCAATCAAAAACCAAATTTACCTGCATCTCTTCAGTAGTGGGTGCTTTCCAATCAAACACACCATCTCTACAGGACGCATACATTTGTCCTGAGCTGGGGTTTACGCCAGCTGCACGCTTGTGGGTTCAGGACGTTCGTTCAAAATCCGTCACCTGACAACGTATCTTGCAGTAAACCGTGAAAAGCAATGCAACGGGCAGCCAAATTGGCTTGGTGACACCAAAGAATTAACACAGGAGTGCAGCACTACACGCGTCAGCGCACTCAGCTTGATCGAAAATTTGCGGCGCAAACTTTTGTGAATGACGCGTGGCGTGTATCGCCGCTTTCCAAAATCGTTCACTGACAGTGAAGACAGCTGAAACGTGGCAGCGAACACCCAGCGCTTTGGCCTCTTAAAAAGCTCACCCTGTTATTATCATTGAAGATGCCAGGTAAGGACATCCAAAACGGCGGAAAAGCGGTGGGACATCCAAAACTTTCTGCATACATGAATTGCGCCTTCGCATGATTGCCGCTTCTCTCATCATCACTGCATCACTTACTGCAGAGTGTAGGCGTTTGGTGTGCTGCCTTGTGTGCCCAAAAATGGCAATGAAATTGAGGAAGCCTTTTCTGCTTCCGTGCCCAAACTTTTCTTTCTCTCTACGCTCTGAACTGTAGCAGCTTGGTAGATACCAAATACCATCGTTTCCAGCGTAGTTTGTGTGGTGGTGCACAGCTTTCACATTTACCGGAAATCTTGACATTGCTTGAAAGGCGATACGACCTTGCCTACTAATTATATTGTAGAGAAAAGCTTTGTTCGCTTTTTACACTGCGGCACTGGCCAGATTGTGCGCTTATTTTAGTCGGACAGGCGTTGTGGATTTAATCAACACCCAGGCAGGGGACAACGAGGAGTCGGTCACAAGTAGGTGCATTGCTTCGCCGTGACATGAATGCTAAGTGCAGGATGCTCTCGGGTAATTTTATCCACTAGAGCGTACATAAAAGCTCCAAAGATGGGGAAAGAACTGAAAGAATCTGCGAATATTCTACTCTGCTATTCGTATGTGGTGAAATTACCCTGTGATTGGAAGAAAAATGCACGTCCCATTTTCGAATGAGTGGAATAGTACATCCTGCACCACTGAAGTATATCTCAAATACTTCAGGCGGGCTCTTTTAGGTGAATTTCTCCCTTGCAGTGGAAGCACTAGCCCCAGATTATTGACTTGTATGCAGAGAGTTCGTCTTCAGTTAGGCCTCGCATCTTTGTACTCTAGTGCCAAAGTTCTGCAAGCCTGCCAGAAGTGGAGAGACCCCAAAAACTCACACACACGCTACAATCTGCAGAATGTGTAGTGCTGCTCAGAGCCAAACTGCGCATATGAAAGCGTGACTTGGCTGCGCACGTAGAATAAGGGGACCCGTGGCATTTGCACCGAACGTGTGAATTTGCCTGTGGTATACTTCTCTGGTGAGGTTGTGGTTACCTGTTTTGGAGGAGGTGCGTTTCTTTTGGCAGCTACGTGCTGCGGGTGAATTCAGGCCAAAATTAATGTGGAGAAGATGACTGTTGGACTACTGCATTTGCTCCACAGCAGGCATTCTCTATAGCAGGCATTCTCCGCATTGGAGGTACAGCAATGTGGCTTGGCGATGACCAGGATTTGCAGCAGTATGCAAGAAACCAAGGTGAGGCAGAAAGTTCAAAATGATGAAAAAGCTCACGTTGCTCTCGACTTTGTTTTGCCGCTGTCAACTCGCTGCTCCCAAAACGACATTTCCACAACTGCTTGTGCAGATGCACCGCTATTTCCGCAGGAGGTGAGCCACGAGGACGGATAGTACGCAATGCAAAAGAGAAATAAGAAAACACTAAAGAAACTATGCTCTACGATACTACGTTATACATTTTGACTATTGAATGGCCGGCTTGGGTTACCGCATCGCCTCGAGTCCGCAGCTACAGCACAGGTTATACTGGTAATAGCTTGTACGTTTATCATTTCTGAATATTTGTCTGCTGTACGAAGAGGCTTGCCGATTGCTCTTTACGGACAAGAGTTTGTGAACATCCACACCTCTTTGGAAGGAGACTTACTGCAAGGTTGTGCCTCTCTTCGAAGAAACTAGTATTCTGACCCTTCTAGCCCTACAAGATCTCTGGGGTATCGCTGCTTTGTACTATACTTGAGTTCTACATTGCTCCACAACAGCATGCAAGCATTTGACCAGCAAGTAGGCCACCCGATTGTTGCTCTGTACGCGAGGCTGCCCTGCCGTCGATGTTGGTCATGGTCTCACATCCACATGCAGGACTGGTAGTCTGCTCTGATTAGGCGGTGTTACACGATGACGAGGCTGAAGCAGAAAGGGCGCGAGGACAAAAAGCAGCAATGTGATTCAATGCCGTCAGTCTAGGGCAATGCGTTCTCTCCTCAGCAAGTGGGTGTCGCTGCTCATAGCTACGACAGGGTGATGCCGGAGCCACCCCGAGCGCCAGCCAAGTAAGTCCCTGCGGGTGCATTTTCCCCACACCTTACATCACCCGCACAAAGTCAGTTACCACTCAGCTGATCAAGGCCGTGGTAATGTATCTGACAACTCTCGAGTGGGACATAATTTTTTTGGCCGCTTTATCCCGGTTGCATCATTGTGAGGATTGGCAAAAGAGTTCTTGAGTATATGCAAGCCCTCGCATAGTTGCTCACTGGATGCTGACGAAACACGCTATATTAACTAGATTGTACGTTTTCGGAATGCAGCGCATTTCCAATTGAGTACGGCTATTTCCTTTGCAAGGCATTGTATACCTTAACATCGGATACGCAGTTTCAAGGCGCTAGTTGACTGAGCACAGGTGACAACAGCTGCCATTGCTGGCAAATATGAGCGGCGGCGTGAAGAGACATGCTCGTAGTAAGGGGATTTGAACCTATGACTCTCTCGACAGATGCACTACGCGCTCCGTTTGTACATTATGTAAGCATTTATTTATTATTGCGGTATAATGTTCTTTTCCAAACCTATTGATACATCAACATTTTCAACTTTTCCTTGTTCCATTGAGAAACATAAAAGTTCACGAATCACGTCGAGTAATGCATTCTGCATTTTTCGTTGCAGAAAGTGTGTGCAGTGTGAACTGAAGTCGTTGTGGACTTAGATGTAGAAGGCATGGCAGCTCTTTACAGTGGCATGGCCCCCGAATAGCTTCGCTGGACTTGCTGTATTCCACAAGACCTGCATATCTTTCCTGTCTTTATCTGCATATCCTTTCAATCTTAAGGTCTTGGAGATTTGATGGCTCCTCATTTCCCCTAACTAGTGAAGACAAATGTTTCTCCAAACGGCCAGCTTTCGGTGTGCATGTTTTTCCACGTGTATTATTCTCAGGAAGTGTGCCTTTTTGCTTCGCACCTAACCTATGCTTTTTGTGTGAAAGGAAGGAGGGCAATGTACAGTTTGGGGCTTTCCAAACATTTCCAAACGGCACTCAAATTCCCCGAGTACCGGAACGTCTCAGCCGACGGAGTTAATCACAATGCTTCTCTTGCTATTGAGTGCCTCCTTTAATCGCATAGAACATGCCTGTCTGCCGGAGGAGGGAAACAATGCAGCAGCTGGTATAATCGGTGTAGAAAAGGCATAAACTCTGCGGTTGCAGCCTGCAGATGGCGCAAGGGCCATTGCACGCAGGAAACTTTGGTTCATACATACATTTTGCAACTTTGATCAAAGGCAGTATGCAGACGCCTGGCACTATATATATATATATATATATATATATATATATATATATATATATATATATATATATA